>NC_037668.1:48889786-49071442 GCF_003255815.1 Theropithecus gelada
GGGCGACAGAGCAAGACTCTGTCTCAAAAAAAAAAAAAAAAAAAAGCCAGTTCATGCTGGGTGCAGGGGCTCACGCCTATAATCCCAGCACTTTGGGAGGCTGAGGTAGGGGAATTGCTTTGAGCTCAGGAGAGAGCAGCCTGGGCAACAGGGCAAAACTCCATCTCTACAAAAAAAAAAAAAAAAATTAGCCAGGCATGGTGGCGTGGTCACTCACATCTGTGATTCCAACTACTCAAGAGGCTGAGGCAGGATAATTACTTGAACCTGGGAGGTGGAGGTTGCAGTGAGCTGAGATCACACCACTGTACTCCAGCCTGAGTGACAGAGTGAGACCTTGTCTCCAAAAAAAAAGGCCAACTCAACAGCCATCTCCTGCAAGTTCTGTGATGCCAGGCCCTCACCACAATCCTGTGTGGTAGGTAGCACTGCTCCCATTTGACAGATGAGGAGACTGAGGCTCAGAGAGATGACATGGCCACCTTGAGGTCAGATTGCCCCTTCCAGGCCAGGCTCAGTGGGCTCCCCTGATGTAGAGCTGCAGGAAAGCACGTGAGGCCCAAGCACCAGCCCAAACTGCATGGCATTCTAGCAGGCAGTGCATTCTCAGAGTGGGGAGACCCAGCGGGCGTTAGGTCTTAGTCAGGAACCAACCTTGGCCCCAAGGGAACCAGCAGTTTAACAGGCTAAGCTCCCCATGTCCAGCCCCATGCCATCTCCTCCAGGAGGCCCTCTCTGACCAGTCCTGCCACCTCCCCCTCTTCTGGCCCAGGCCCCACACCAAGCCCTTGCTGTGCACCAGGCTGGTGCTAAGCACCCCACACACATCACTCTTTTTAATCCTGCCAACAACTTTCTGGCTCTGTGACCCGGGCAGTCTGAGCCTCGATTTTCTCATTGGTGAAACAGTGATGATAACAGCACGTATCTCAGAACTGGGTGTGAGGATCAAATTAGGAAAATCCAGTAATAATGACAAATACTTATTTGGCACTTACTGCATATCAGGCCCTGGCTCACTGACTTACAGGTAAGATAAGGGCCAGAGAGAAGAATCTGATGTGTCTGCTGGCCCCTTCCCACCACGCCCCTTCTCAGGCTCCAGAAATGACCACAGACCATTTTCCCAAACCCCTGCCTTGAGGAATGCACAGAACGCCAGAGTGGGAGCCAGGAGTCCTGGCGTGAGTTCAAGCCGAGTGCTCCCTGGGCCTCAGTTTCCTCCCCTGGCCCACCCTGCCCCCTTTGGAGGTGGAAGGTGATGACGGAAATGTGGCAGTGTTTTGCCCGGTGATGCTTATATTCTCCTCCCCTACCTTTCCCAAATGACAGGCTTGTCCAGATGAATCACCAGGGGGCAGGAATGCCCCAGCTGTTGGCTCCTGGGCAGCAGCAGCCTGCCCTGGCCCTGGGCTGGCCGATTTCTCTATCCTCATCTCCTCTACCCGACCAGGCTCCTGCTATTTCTGCCCCCACTTGCCTGGTGCTTTCTGTGCCTCTCATGGCTCCTCATCCACCAGGCTTCCATCTACCCAGCCCCGTGGCTCCTTTCCCAGAACTCCCTAAAACTGGGCTCCACCAACTGATAGCCAAGGTGTCCAGACATGCAAAGTGCCCAAGCCAGGGCAGTCCCAGCAGGGTGGGGCCGAGGTATTCTCTCCTCACCTGTTCAGGGAGGTGGCACCGTGGTGGCTATCAAAGCTCCACCCAAGTGGCATAACCATCCCCAGAGGCCTCACCCTCCACTCTTGCCCTCGAGGGGAGCATCTGTAGCGGTGGGGAACACAGATTACGGAGAAACAGTCAGAATTCAAATCCCAGCTCTGCCAAGCACTCACTCCGTAACCTTGGACAAATCACTTAATCCCTCTCTATGGCTCAGCTTACTCATCTGTAAAATGGATCTATTCATCAACTGTTGCAATGATTACATGACTTAATAATAGAGAGCACTTAGAACAGGACCTGAAACAAAGGAAGCACTCAGGAAATGCCAGCTGTCATTATTACTAACATTCCAGCTGGCCCAAGGCAGAACTCATAAACTGGCCATCCACAGGTCAAACCTGGCCCACAGATGTGAATTATTTGGCCTACGGCGCTAGAAATTTCGTTGTTGTTGTTTTTTGAGACAGGGTCTCACTCTGTCGGTCAGGCTGGAGTACAGTCGCACCATCTCAGCTCGCTGTAACCTCCGACTCCCAGGCTCAAGCAATGCTCCTACCTTAGCCTTTCAAGTAGCTGGGACTAGGAGGCATGCGCCATCATACCTGACTAATTTTTTATATTTTTAATAGAGATGGGGTTTCGCCATGTTGGCCAGGCTGGTCTTGAACTCCTGATCTCAGGTGATCTGCCTGTCTTGACCTCCCAAAGTGCTGGGATTACAGGCGTGAGCCACTGTGCCCCCAGCTTAGAAAAGTTTTTGAAATGTAACATTTTGGAGATATTATAAAACAAAGGAATAGTTTCAATTTTCCTTTAAAAAAAAAAAAAAAGATGACGGCAATGCTGGGACCACATTCTCCACGTGGTGGCTGAGACTGAGGAGTGGCCACCTCCTCTGGACAGGTCACGAGTCCCTGGGGTTCCACAGCCCACCCCAACCCCTCATCTCCTCCTCACTGTGGCCCCAGGGTGAGCTGTCAATTTTCATCATGTCAATGTTGTTTCTTATTTTTAAAAAAGAGAGAAATATTTATCATATCCTTGTCTTGGTCAAAAGTGAAATGATTTACATGTAGTTTCAAAACAAGAAAACTAAGCCATATGGCGACAGACATCAGAACAGCGGCCACCTCCGAGGATGAGACTTACTGGAAGGGTGCATGAGGGAATGTTCTGGGGAATGGGAATGTCCTGGAAATACCCTCTATCTTGATTCTGTGGTTACACGGGTGTCTACATTTGTCAAAACTCCTCAACCCTCACTTGTGCATTTCACTCTAATGGAAATTACACCTGATTAAGAAAAAAAAATGGAAAACTGAAAGATAGGTCTGGAGGGGCTCACGTTTCAAGGAAAACAGAAAACAAATGTGTCTATGTTTGTCAAAACTCCTCAACCCTCATTTGTGCATTTCACTCTAATGGGAATTACATCTGATTAAGAAAAAAAAATGGAAAACTGAAAGATAGATCTGGAGGGGCTCATGTTTCAACGAAAACAGAAACTGATTCCTTTATAGTGTTGAACATACTGACGATTGGGAAAGAAGACACAACTGAAGATGCCTCTGGAAAATCAGCCCAGTCCCGTGCTTGGTCCCTGCTTACATCTGAGTTTGAGACCCACAGGTTAAGGCCTTCTATCTTCAAAAACCTATGCAGAACTCCAACATACAACATAGAATCGTCATGAGCCACATGTGGCTATTTCAATCAAATTAGTTAAAAATAAAGTGAAAAATTCAACCCTCCTTTGCACTGGCCACATGTGAAGTGCTTCATAGCCACACCCAGGCTCGACAGCATAGACATAGGCCATTTCCATCATCCCAGAAAGTTCCATTGGACAACACTGGTATACACACTGTCTACAAAGCCAGGCTAACTTCTGGTCTGATTAACATCTGGATCCCTGGGCAGGGCAGGCACCATGAACACTGCTGTGCAGTGCTTGACAGAGAGCAGGTGCTCAGGAAATACGAGTTGAATGAATGAATGAAGGCAAAAGAAATAAACAGACTTGAATGAATCCCAACTCGGGCCTCCAACAACTGTAAACATTCCAGCAAACCTCCCCTCTGAGTTTTCATTTCCTCTATATAGAGAACAGCATAACAATCTGTCCCTCACTCTCAAAACTGGGCACATACACCGACGTCCTCAGGGTCGCTCAGACCACCAGGGGCCAAGAAGAACTCACGGGAGAACCGCTGTGTCAGCAGTCCCATCTGGAAATTCTAGAACAGGAGGGAGGCAAGGGAGCTGTGTAAGGGACAGTGGGAGCATTTCAGTTTGTGAGAGTGGCCTTTGAAAAGGGCAGGTACGGGTGGTAAAGAGACAGCAGGCTGGGCTCCACTCTGCGGGTTTGGGAGGGAGGGCTGCTGAGCACAGGGGAAAATCTACGTTTGCCCCCATGCCTGGTGGCTGCAATCTGAGCTGGGAAACAGCATCAGACACCCATAAATACTGCTGTGGTCATAGTGGCAGGACAGAGAGCCACTTCAATCCCCAGAGAGAACCCTCTGTTCTGAGTGACATGGACCCCCAGCAGGGCAGACTGAGACAGGGCCTGCCTAGGGCTGCTAGGAACAAAGAGGGCTGGCTGGGCCCTGAGCAAGGAGCTGGTCTGGGTTTGTCTTCCCAGCATCCATCCTTCTCCATATCCAGCCATATGGGGCCTCCTGGATGCTAGGGATGTCAGTGTCATTGTCTGTGTATTCATTTGCTCATTCATTCAACAAATATTTATTATGTACCTACTATGTGCCAAGAAATGAGCTTCCTACCAGGAATACATTAAACAAGACAAAGCCTTTGCTGTCAGGAACTTGAATTGTAATACAAGGAGAGACAATAAACAATGTTACTAAGAGTCGCAGTAATAACAATAGCATCTTACATTTATCGAGTGCTTACTGTGTACCACATACTATACATTGTTTTTTGTTTTTTTTTTCAGATGGAGTTTGAAGTTTCGCTGTTGTTGCCCAGGCTGGAGTGCAATGGCACGATCTCGGCTCACTGCAACCTCGGCCTCCTGGGTTCAAGCGATTCTCCTGCCTCGGCCTCTCGAGTAGCTGGGATTACAGGTGCCCGCCACCACGCCTGGCTAATTTTTGTATTTTTAGTAGAGACGGCGTTTCACCATGTTGGCCAGGCTGGTCTCAAACTCCTGACCTCAGGTGGTCTGCCCACCTCAGCCTCCCAAAAGTGCTGGGATTACAGGCGTGAGCCACCGCATCTGGCCATATTACTGACCCTATTTTGTAGGTGAAAAAGCTGAGGCACAGAAAGGTTACTGTCAAGATCATCCAGCTCTAAGGCATTTGGGATTTGAACCCAGGCAATGTGACTCCAATTTGACCCTAACCAGTACAGTGACGGCCTCACTGCAGACAGCGATGAGTGTTTCAAAGAAAGGGCAGCAGCGAGGTGTGCTCAAGCCTCTGGGGAGGAGTCGAGGAAGGTCTCCATGAGCCCTGTCTGACCAACCCCCCCAATCTACAGATGAACTAACTGAGGCCCCCCGGACATGCTGAGTCAGGGGCACAGTCAGAACTAGAGGCCAGGCTTCTGCACTCCTGGCCCAGTGCTCCTTTCAAAGCCCCGCACCTGCGCCATGAATGCTAAGGGCTCGGCAGCGAGGACTGGGCCAACCTTAGAATGACTGAGGTCCACCAAGGACTCCCTTGTCTCCCTGCACTCAAGACGCTCCCCTTCTTCTGGGCCCAGCATGGGTGTCAGCTCCCAGAGTGCTCCCTGCTTAGAACTCCTGTCCACATTACCCCAGCCCAGGCCCTGTAATGCTGGCTTTAACATTTCCAAAGCAGGCTCGTTCGCTTGAATTCACTTTTGCTCTTCACAGCGACTCCGAGGGGTCGGAGCTAGCATCTCCACGTCATGGGTGGAACACACATCTCAAGGTCAGACCCACTTGGCTGCTTAGCAGATGTGTGATGTTGAGGGAGTCACGTCACCTCTCGGAGCCTCAGTTTCCTCCCTCTGCACAGTGAGGGTGGCAGTGGCTTCCTTGCAGGGGGGTTATGAGCATCTAGTGAGATACCACTAGAGTCTGTGTGACGTGCCAAGCACAGTGGCTGACACATATTAAGTATTTCATAGAAAGCAAGTTTTAAACATGATCACTACAGTCATTGATATGAGGATGTCAGCAACAGAGGGGCCCACAGAGGACATTTTCTTGCACCCCAGGAGGCATTCTTGTCACTTGTCCCTACTGGATCTGGGGCTGGGGCTTCTTTGTACCTCTGAGGTACGAAGTGGAAGCTCTGCCCGGCCGGCAAGACCAGACCTGCTGCAGTGGCCAGGCTGCACCCACGCAGGGCCGCTGCTCCCAGGGCAGGAAATGGGAAGGGACAGATAAGCCTCTGTGAAAGGTGGCCAGGCACAGGGGAGAGGCCCTGCCCCCTTGAGAGGCTGGCCCCGCCTTGAGCATCCTTGTTGGGCAGAGATCTGGGCAGGACAGAAGAGAGGAGGAGCCTGGCTCAGTTTTGCTGCAATCCCAATGGGTCACATGCCTTCTGGATCCCCCCAGAAGGTTCTAGAATGGGGTCACCCCTCAAAACCTCCTTGGCTCGCTCTTAGCTTGGAACCATGAACGAGCTTGCTCCCACCCACGTGGGAAGCAGCTGCCCTTCCCCTGGAGACATTTTCCACTTCTCTACCTCCAGACCTCTGCTCATGCTGTTTCCTCCATCTGGTAAACCTCTCTCTGCTGTGCTGTCAGAAAATGGCCAACCTTCGGAGACTCAGCCAAAACGGCATTCCCTTTGCCCCAGCTTTAATTTAACAACCATTTGTGGATGCTCTGTAGATGGGCTGTCCTGCCCTCATACACCCTGCCAGGGCCTGGCCACTGGGGGACAACCGGAAGTCTTACTCTCCAGCCCCCACCCCGGAGGCCACCTGTGTAGGACCCCTAGGGGTTGCTGGGATCCTCCCCACAAATGGCAAAGCACTCTCTATTTGGGGGAACAGCCCTTCTCTGGAATTGGGGGTAAGAAGAGGAAGGGGGTCTTGTGAGAAGGAGGGGCCAGGAGGCCTGAGGGAGCTCTGGCGTGTGTTCAAGAAACCCTTTGGGATCAGAGACAAGGTCAAAGAGGCAGCCCTCATGAGGCTGTCCAGAGCCCTGGACATGGACCCAGGAAAATTGGCTGGGTGACCGCAGGCAAGTCACTTGCCCTTGCTGAGCCTCAACCTCCTCATTTGTGAAACAGGGCTAGTATCCCCAACCTCTGAATGTGACGGTGAAAAGCCTTGGTGCATGGGAGGGGCTTGAGTCTGGGTACTGAGGGGTGAGCCGGAGCCTGAGCCGATGCTAAAGGTCCCCCAGGGCTCCTTCTCTGATGCCATGTCTCAGAGCCTCCTCCCCTTCCTGCCTGCCCAGGGCTTCCCTCGGTAGCAGTTTTAAAACTCCCCAGTACCTGGGCTATGAGCCACAGCTTCTTAAAGTTCCCCATCTCCTGCAGCGGGCTTAGTTGGACCCAGCCAGAGCCCATCATTCACTGTTTCTGGAGATTACCACAGTTTGCAGAAACAGCAGGGCACCTAGCAGGAACCTGGCGCTGGCTCCTCGCTAGTTGAGGCTGGAACTGGGCCAGGACAGCACCTCGTGTCCTCTAAAAGGATCCACAGGGCCTTCCCTCTCTCCCTTCCCCTCACTGAGGCACACTGGGGCTCCAGAGTTCTGGGGCTACATCCCAGGCACAGGCACTGCAGTCTTGTCCCCACTGGGATATGAGACACACAAAGAACTCTGGGCTGGAGTCAGGGGAGGATGGTCACTCCCTCTCTGTGGTTAAGGACAGAAACTCTGGAGCCAGACTGCTGGTGTTCAAACCGTGGCTCTGTCATTCACCAACTGTGACCCTGAGTGAGTTACTTAACCTCTCTGTGCCTCTGTCTTCTCACCTGTAAAGTGGTAAATCATAGTACCCGTCCCACCAGGTTGTTGGGAAGATGCAGTCAGTTACCCAGAAAGCGTTTGGAGTAGTGCCTGGTATGCAGTGAGCGCTGGCTTGGCTGGGTGAATGAATGGGTGCATGAAGAAATAAGTTAGCACGTTCGGAGCTCTGCTCTGTGGCACGTGAGGTCCTTCAGGATCTGCCCAGACATCAGTACCCGCCATTCTCCCAAGCGGATCATGATCACATCCTTCCCATCAGCTTCCTCGGCTTGACATAACCTCATCACTGCTGTTAGTCCCAAGAACTCCTTCAACACATGCTTCAAATGCCACCTCCTCTCTGAAGCCTCCTCAACCAGGACCCTCAGGTCTGTTAGTGATAAAACTCAAACCCAGCTGGATTTTCTTTCTTTTTTTTTTTTTTTGAGATGGAGTCTTGCTCTGTTGCCCAGGCTGGAGTGCAGTGGTGCTATCTCAGCTCACTGCAAGCTCTGCCTCCTGGGTTCACACCATTCTCCTGCCTCAGCCTCCTGAATAGCTGTAACTACAGGCGCCCGCCACCACACCCGGCTATTTTTTGTATTTTTAGTAGAGATGGGGTTTCACTGTGTTAGCCAGGATGGTCTCAATCTCCTGACCTCGTGATCCGCCCACCTCAGCCTCCCAAAGTGCTGGGATTACAAGTGTGAGCCACTGCGCCCGGCCCCCAGATGGATTTTCTAACAAAACAAACATCTTGGCTCACGTTGACTCAGAGGGAGGGAGGGAGGAAGGGAGGATCATCAGGCAGGAGAGAATCCAGGAGTTCAGACGCTGCTGCTAGATTTCTCTCCCCTGCCCCGATTCCATGCCTCATCTTCCCCTTGTGTGTTACCTTCACTCTCATCTCCTGAGATTAGACATCCTTCACACCCAGATAATTCGGTCAGTCTTACCTTGTGGTAGCTGAGAGCCCTAGAGAAAAAAAACCTTCTCTCTCCCTGGGCTGAATTAGAAAATCCCAGGGAAGAACTGTGATTGGCCAGGCCTGTTTCCTGCGTCCTCCGCTGTGACTTCGTAGAGACCAGGCCTGATGCTGTGATTGACAGCCTGGTTAATATCACAATGAGTCAGGGAGGAACAATTCCCAAAGGAAGGGGCTGCTGTTAGCAGAAGAAAGGCAAAACAACCTGTGTCCACATCATCCCTCCTGCCACCTCTGGCCCTGTGCTTTCACTGCACTCTGCACACACCTCCAGCAGACCCTGCCGAGCTCCCAGGGATGATTTGGGTACTTGAGTATGGGTGACTGTCCCTATGACTGTCCCTGCCACTGGACCATAAAGTCTTAAAGGGCCAAGGCCCTGGTCATCTTGGCTCTCCCTGCCCTCTGCTCTGCCCCGGATCATAAACTACTTTTGACAAACGAAGAAAATGAACGATCATGGAATAGAAGGGGTTGCGTAAGGGGCCAACCAGGATGAAACTCTTCATCTAGGCTCTTCCAACCCTACCCTGCAGCCTCCTCCCTCAACCCCACAATTAGCAACATGCCCTACAAAAACACGTTGACAAGGAAACCATCACCCCCCCTCAGGAGGCAAGAGATGGCCCTAGTCCAGTCCCCCTGTGAGGAAAGCTGGACCTATGTTCAAAACCAGCTTCTGTCAAAGACATATTCTGCTATCGTGGGCAAGCAGGCTGGCAGTGAGGATGAAATGAGAGAATTTAGACAAAGTGTGTGGCACTTGATGAATGGGACTTGATGAATGGGGGCTGTTGTTTTCAGAGCGGGGCTCCCCAGCCAGCTCAGGGCCATGGCTGCGTCTGGCTGGCTGCCCACACCACAGGGCCTGCAGGGTCACACCCCCAGTGCCTCCCTTTTGTTGCCCAACATGCAGGAATGTTCATAGCGTCTGTGCCCTCCTCTGTCCACCCATTTATAAACTCAGTAGGCGTGTCCCATGCACCACCAACAGCACAGGCTTCTAGGGCAAGTGAGAAAAGAGCATGCAGGCCGGGCACGGGAGCTCATGCTTGTGATCCCAGCACTTTGGGAGGCTGAGGCAGGAGGATCGCTTGAGATCAGGAGTTCGAGACCAGCCTGGGGAACATAGTAAGACCCTGTCTCCACAAAAAATAAAAAATAAAAAATAAAAAATTAGCCTGGTGTAGTGGCTCATGCTTGTAACCCCAACACTTTCAGAGGTTGAGGTGGGTGGATCCCTTGAGCTCAGGAGTTCAAGGTCAACCTGGACAACATTGCAAAACTCCATCTCTACAAAAAAATATAAAAATTAGCAGGCGTGGTGATGCACATCTGTAGTCCCAGCTACTCAGAAGGCTGAAGTGGGAGGATTGCTTGAGCCCTAGGAGGTTGAAGTTGCAGTCAGCAGTGATTGTGCCACTATACTCCAGTCTGAAAGAGTGAAACCCTGTCTCAAAAAAAAAATTTTTTTAATTTTAAAAATTGGCCGGATACAGTGGCTCACACCTGTAATCCCAGCACTTTGGGAGGCCGAGGCAGGCGGATCACTTGAGGTCAGAAGTTTGAGACCAGCCTGGCCAAACAGTGAAACCCCATCTCTATTAAAAATATACAAATTAGCTGGGCGTGGTGGCTCAGGCCTGAAATCCCAGCACTTTGGGAGGCCGAGGCGGGCGGATCACGAGGTCAGGAGATTGAGACCATCCTGGCTAACACGGTGAAACCCCGTCTCTATTAAAAATACAAAAAATTAGCTGAGCATGGTGGCAGGTGCCTGTAGTCCCAGCTACTTGGGAAGCTGAGGCAGAAGAATGGCGTGAACCTGGGAGGCGGAGCTTGCAGTGAGCTGAGATCGTGCCACTGCACTCCAGCCTGGGCGACAAAGCGAGACTCCATCTCAAAACAATATATATAAAAATTAGCCGGGCATGGCAGTGCATGCCTCTAATTCCATCTACTGGGGAGGCTGAGGCACAAGAATTGCTTGAACCCAGGAGGTGGAGGTTGCAGTGAACCGAGATCATGCCACTGCACTCCAGCCCAAGCGACAGAGTGAGATTCTGTCTTAAAAAAAAAAAAAATTAAAAAATTAGTCTCATGTGGTGGCACATACCTATCATCCTAGCTACTCAGGAGGCTGAGGCGGGAGGATCACTTGAGCCCAGGAGTTCAACACCAGCCTGGAAAACACTGCAAAACCCTGTCTCTTCAAAAAAAAATATATATAAAAATTAGCTGGGCATGGTGGTGGGCACCTGTAGTCCCAGCTACTCAGGAGGCTGAGGTGGGAGGATTGCTTGAGCCCCAGGAGGTTGAGGCTGCAGTGAACTGTGATTGCATCCCTGCACTCTAGCCTGAAAGACAGAGTAAAATCCTGTCTCAAAAAAAAATCTGAAAAATTTAAAAAATTAGCCTGGAGTGGTGGTACACACCTGTCATCCTAGCCACTCATGAGGTTGAGGCAGGAGGATCGCTTGAGCTCAGCAGGTCAGGGTTACTGTGAGCTATGATTGTGCCACTTCTCTCTGGCCTTAGTGACAAAGCAAGACCCTGTCTCTCAAATAAATAAATAAAAAGAGCAAGCAGCATCTCCAGCTGATACAGCACATGTGCTGTCCCGTCACTGAGAGTAGGAGGATGGAGCAGGCTGGAGTGTGGTGGACACGGGTCTATACTGCCTGTATTCAAATCTCAGCTCTGCCTCCTACTACCTGTTTGACTTGGGCAAGTGATGTGACCTCCCTGTGCCTCGGTTTCTTTATCAGTAAAAAAACAGAGCTAATAATAGCCCCACTCTCACAGGTAGCTATGAGAATTAAAATAGTTCAAAGATATAAGTATTGTGAACACCGACGCTGCTATTTGATCCTCTCATGCAGATGTAAGGTAAATATTATCATTGTCTCTCATTTTGCAGATGTTAAAACTGCAACTCAGAGAGGGGTAGTGACTTGCTTGGATCACACAGCCAGAAAGTGACAGGGCAGGACTGGACACCAGGTCTGTCTGACTCTACGCTACCTGTTGTTTACACTCTGCCCTCTGTAACCCACTGTTCTCTCCTGGATTCTGAAGCCTCTGTGCTTGTCCCCCCACCTGCCCACAATGCCAAGGCCAACCCCCCTTATCTAGCCCCAGCCAATCAGGGTGGACCTGCAGCCAAACCAGATGCTGCTGAGCTGGCGTTGCCTCGGTGACCAGGAATATCTGCTGAACAAGCCCACCCCAGGCTCAGCTTCCCATCTGGTCCCCATTACACCCCATCCCCCTCAGGACACATGTGTCATGCTTGCCTGGGGGGATGGAGGGACCCTGGGAGGAAACGCCTGGCTGGGGAGAGGAGGGCTGATTCCGGCTGACAGTGGGGGGGAAATGACTGCATTGGCTCAGGAGGACATGAGCTACCCTGGCTGCAGTCTTGGTCCAGAGTGGTCCCAGGCCCAGAGCAGAGCTGGGGGGTATGAGAACTAGGGAGAGGAAGACATGGATGCAGGTGGGAGTGGGGGAACAGGGAGCTGAGCACCAAGCTCAGATCCAGTGGGAACAAACTGCTCCGCTCCCTCAACCTTGGAGTGGAAAGAGCAAAGGTTCTGGAACAGACAGACTTCAGCTGGATTCTCTGTAATTTGCTGCTGTGTGACCCTGGGAGAGTTGCCTTACCTCTCTGAGCATGTGTTCTCATCTATAAAATGGGGACATGTGAACCTACTTCACTAGGCTATGGTGGGAATTAAGGCAATAACCCATGAAAAGGCACATGGGGAATTCAAGAGCTGCCTCCTAAAGAGAGGCACTGCCAAGGTAGTGCCTGTGGCACAGGAATATCCTGGCTCACGGAGAATGGGCATGAGCAGCTGGAATGACCCTGGAGTTCAACCTGAGCAATAGTGTGGCCTGGGTTACAGATGTAGGGGCAATGATGACAGTGCTGAGGCTACAGCTGTTGATAAATGGTAACACCAATGACAGAGCAGCAGCAAAAGCCATGTCTTCAGCAATGACTTCATTCTAGGTTCTATCCCAAGCACTTTACATGTGTTTTCTAATTAATCATAACAGCAACCCCATGTGAAAGATGTGGAAGAAGACACAGAGAGGTTAAGTAACCAGTCCAAGGTTGCACAGCTGGTAAGAAGATGGGATCAAATTTGAACCCAATTTCTACACTACACTCAGGCATTATGGGACCCTGCAGAATGGAGTGGGAGTTCTGGGCAGGGGGCCCTGGCTAGGCCAGAAGAGTGGCCCTTCCTGGATCACTCACACAGCAATATTCCCAACCCCCCTCCCGGGCCCCCAAACTCCTGGCTCGGTAGAGATCCAGCCTGAGCTCCTCCTCTCCCTCCAGGGCTTGGCTCAGTTCAGCCTGGTTTGGGAGCCAATCTGCTGTTGCACAATGAACAATTAGAAACAACTTTTCTTTTCTTCCAAGAGAGAGATCGGCCCAAGCCCTAGTGACAGGGACACAGTGGGGCTTCTGACAGAACATACTAGGTATGTCCCCAGCCCCTTGCTGGGCTGGGTGACCCCTTTCCTGACCCAGCCAAGTCAGGAAATCAAGGGTCAGACAGCCCCTCTCCATCTTCCTTTGTCATCTAAATCCAACCTCCCCTCTAGGGAAATTCCTGACTGTCCTGACTCACAGCTTTCACGTGTTCCTAAGACCCCAACGCCACTGATTCTTTGTCTATTCAGCCAGCACCTGGCCTGCACCATCTCCATGGGATCATGTATCTTTATCTACTGCAAGCAACTTGAGTTTGTTTGTTGTTGTTTTTGTAAACAACACTGTGTTTATCCTTCTCAATACCAAATCTAGTCCGGGGCACACAGAAATTGTTTGACCCACGGTCTGCTTCTTGGCTTGGAGAACTCCTATTCACCCTTCAGAACCCAGATGAAATGTCACCTCCTCTATGAAGTCTTCCTCTGTGTCCCATGCTGCCCCATCTGTATATATCTGTAGTGATTTGTATGTATCCCTAGTAGAAAACCCTCCCCTGTACTGTAGCTAATAACTACTGTCCAGGCACTGTGTTAAGACTGTCACACTCATTAATTTCAAATCTACCTCTCTGCAAGACAGAGTCAATACCTATTTAACAGATGGGGGTGATAAGGCTCAGAGAGGTTAAGAGGCTTGTCTAAAAACACAGCTAGTAAGTGGCAGACCTGTGATTTGAGCCCAGGTCTGCTCATGTCCCAAGCAAATAATTCTTTGGTTGGTCAGGCTGCCTCCGCCATCCAGTTGCATCTGAATCCTATGCCTACTGGGGTCTCAACCTTTGCAGTTCCCCCATGGATCAACCTCAGAGATGAGCTGTCACTCAGCCCCAGCGTCTGGGGCATCCCAGGCCAAAGGTGATCTACTAGCTGGTGCCACCTCACCCTCACGGCCTCTAGGACAACCTGGAAAGTCCTAGGGGCTTGTATATAGGCAACTAGGCATTAAAAGCTGCTCCCGGGCATGGGGGCTCATGCCTGTAGTCCCAGCACTTTGGGAGGCCGAAGCAGGCAGATTACTTGAGGTCAAGAGTTTGAGACCAGCCTGGCCAACATAGTGAAACTCTATCTCTACTAAAAATACAAAAACTAGCCAGGTGTGGTAGCATATGCCTGTAATCCCAGCGACTCGGGAGGCTGAGGCATGCGAATCACTCGAACCCAGGAGGCGGAGGTTGCAGTGAGCTGAGATCGTGCCACTGTACTCCAGCCTGGGCGACAGAGCAAGACTCTGTCTCAAAAGAAAAAAAAAAGCTGCCGCCCTTTTCCCCATATTCTAGCGTTCTGTGAATCCACTCCCTCTGTCTACACAGGCAGCTTCAGGAAAGAGTGCAGGTTCTGGAGTCAGCCAACCTGGGTACCGGCTGTAGGACCTTAAGAATGGGACTTAATTTCTCTGGTGCCACAGTCAGCTTACCTGTGATTTGGGAGAACCCCTCCTCAGTGGACTGAGTACGACTGTGCAAGTTGAGTACCTGCCACAGTAGCTGGCACACATCCCCTTGTCTAGGGAACAGATTTACTCCACGCACACAATGCACCAGACACTGTTCTGGGTGCCGTTTACAGCGGCGAATCAGAGGAACATTCCTGTCCTTAAGGGGTTTTTCACCCTCATAACAGCAACCCCAATATTGTTGGCCTGTTCTCTCGGTGAGGAATCCCATGATGCCGTGGGTTTACCTGATTCTAGTTTTTTGTTTGTTTGTTTTTTGAGATGGAGTCTTGCTTTGTTCCCCAGGCTGGAGTGCAGTGGCACGATCTTGGCTCGCTACAACCTCTGCCTCCTGGGTTCAAGCAATGCTCCTGCCTCAGACTCCTGAGTAGCTGGGGTTACAGGCGTGCGCCACCAAGCCCAGCTAATTTTTGTATTTTTTTATTAGAGACGCGGCTTCACCATGTCGGCCAGGCTGATCTCGAACACCTGACCTCAGATGATTCGCCCGCCTCGGCCTCCCAAAGTGCTGGGATTATAGTGTGAGCCACCATGCCTGGCCTGATTCCAGTTTTTAACATACATAACACATATACTTCTTAGAAACTCTCCTGTGGTTGCCAGGAGACATGAATAAGGAACTCCCACACAGCACGTGCTGTGGTTGTGAACGAGAAACAGTCTAAATGCCCATCTATAGGAGCCTGGATAAACCGCAGGGGAGTCACATCATGGGATGGAATACTACACAGGCCTGAAAACGAAGTGGCTGCAACTCAAACGCAATGGGAAGAGAGGAAAGCTGCAGAAGTCAACATGGAGCCTCCCACCAATTATTTAAAGTTCAAAAACAGTGAGCAACATGTATCATTTAGGGAGGCAAAAGCAGGCTGGGTGTGGTGGCTCACACCTGTAATCCCAGCACTTTGGGAGGCCAAGGTGGGGAGGTGGTAGGATCACCTGAGGTCAGGAGTAACAGTATCAAGACAGTCACTGAAGAAAGTAGTTTCCCCTGGGAGAGAGAGTGGTAAGAAATGGACTGGGCGTGTGGGGGTATGGGGGATTCAACTGCATTTGGGAAGTTTTATTCCTTAAGCTGAAGGCTTATATACCAGTGTTTGGTTTTACTGAGCCTGATGCTTTTAATATGTCTGATATATTTTGCTGCCCACCAGAATAGGTCAGACAGACTTGGGCTTCGAGCCAGCCCTGTGCTTTGCTGCCATGTGATCCCAGTCTTCTCTGTGAAGTGGGATCCCATCGCCCAGTGTTAGGTCCCAGGACACTTCTGAGAATTAAACAAGGTCGTGTCTACAAAGGGCCTGGCATCTGGTGGCTGCCATTGTTCCTCCTGCTGTTGGAAGGGTCTCCCAAAATGAACAGGCAGAGTTGAAGGCCAGCTCGCAGGCCTCAGATGGGGAAAAATGTTTGCTCGTCACAAGGCCAGGCCAGCCCGCGGCGACGCTGAGCTGGTGACGCATCTGTGGCTCTGGGGATTGAGCAATCTTGGTCCCTTGACCGGGATGGAGTCATGGGCCTAGGCTGGCTGGAGCCTCTCTACTGCTCCCAACCCGCTTCTCAGACTTTGTGTTCCTGGCCTTCTTGGGACCCCTCCAGGCTGGCAGCCACGCCCTCCTGGCTCCATTCCTGCCCAGTTCTCCTCGGCCTCTCCTGAGCCCCTGCTCCCCATCTCAAGGTAGGGTCCTAACTGCCTTGCATCCACACAGATCCTCTGGAGATGCGCTAGTGGGTCAGGGCAGTCAAGGGCTCTGTGGGCTCAGACAGGTCATCTGACTTCTGCAGGTCCCTGGCTTTAGCAGGTGTGGTCGAGGGTGTGGGGTACCGGTGTCTGTCTCCTGGTTCAAATCCAGGCTCAGGGTGTGACCCCAATGTTCTTGAACTTAAACCAGAGCCACCGTGATCTCTTTCTCAAAGTGGGGACAAAACACACTCAAAGCAGGGTCTGCCCCTCAAAGGTGCACCTTGAAGGTATCAGATGGCACAGACGAGGTCCCCTCACTGGCTGCTGTTACGGTTAAATGATTCTTCCCAGCTCTGCACAACCCAAGTGATAGCTGTTGGACTCGGAGATGAATATGAGTGAGGGAAACAGTGGGGGAGAGCAGTGGGCAAGACCTGGTGTGGCAAGTGGGGAGCAGGAGGCCCTCGTGTGGATTCGCAGAGACCCAAACCCAATGAAACAAGTACCCTGCTGGCGCATGCGCAGGGACTTATCAGGGTTCCTGAGGGCCCAAGGGCATTTCTAGGGCACAGTTTGCGGAGGGCAGCAGGGTGGGAGCAGCTGTGAAATTGGGTTTCAGGTCATGATCCAGTTGAGAAACTTATTTCCTTCATCCCTGCCCTTTCCTGACCCTGTCCCACCCCCTTAACAAAGGTCAGCCTGGCCTAGGGGTGTCCTCCCTGGAGACCTCGACTCGGTTCTGCCTTGGTCTCTCACTGAGTCTTTGGGGCAGACCTTCCCCCTCTCTGGGCTTCAGTTTCTCCATCTGTAAAATGGGTGGGGTCATATTTCAGGTCTTAGCAACTTCTAAAATCCCATTTTTTTGAAGACTTAGAACCAGTAAGCCTGCCTGACGCCCACTTCACAAGCCTATCCAAGCAGAGGTGGCAAAATCCTCCTCCCTGGGTGACAGACAGGCGAAACCCCTGAGCTGGTCACACCAGCCCTCCAAGGAGCTAACCCGACCAGACAGTCACTTCAGCCTGGCCAGGCCCCACGCAGTGATGTGCCAAAAAGCGGACCAGGGACGGGATTTGCGGCAAGAGCTTCAGCTCCCCAGAGGCTGCACTTCCATCGAGGGAGACGCCGAGCCAGGGTCAGAAGAAAGTTAGCATGGGAAATGTGACGTCAGCAGAGGCAGATGCAAAGGAATACTACCCAAAAATGCTTTCGTAAACTCCCCTGCCCAGGAAGCCAAATTCTGTGGGTTTTCAGTGGAGCTGGGTCTCTACAATCTCCCGGGCTCCATTTTCTCATTAGCTAAGTCAAAATAATAAAGCTAGGCCAGGCACGGTGGCTCACGCTCGTAATCCAAGCATTTTGGGAAGCCGAGGTGGGTGGACTGCCTGAGCTCAGGAGTTCGAGACCAGCCTGGGCAACATGGTAAAACCCGTCTCTATTAAAATCAAAAAATTAGCTGGGCGTGGTGTTGTGCACCTGTAATCCTAGCTACAGCTACTTGGGAGGCTGAGGTGGGACAATCACTTGAACCTGGGAGGTGGAGGTTGCAGTGAGCCGAGATTGCACCGCTGCTCTCCAGCCTGGGCGACAGAATGAGACTCTGCATCAAAATAATAATAATAATAATAATAATAATAATAATAATAAAGTGGACTACGCAGGGCTTTTCTAGAGACGTGATAAGACCTCGTGTCTAAATGACCTGGTACACACTAGGGGCTCCATAAATGCTGGCTCCGTGCCACCCCCACCTCTGTCCACCAGGGTACCCCTAGCACCAAGGGCCAGACTCCCTCTGCTGTCCCCCATCTGCTTCTCAGACTTTCTGCTCCTGGCCTTCTTGGGAGCCCTCTAAGCCAGCAGCTGTGCCCTCCCCTCTGTGAACTGGGCAGGAAAGCCAGGCTCCATCCCTGTCCAACTCTCCTCAGCCTCTCCTGAGACCCAGCTCCTCATTCTCGCCACTCCCTACCAGGCACCGGGAGGCACTGCTTACTGTTCCCTAGTTTGTCTTGGTCCCCCAGTGGGCCAACAAGCAGTCTGAATGTTTACATTAGTGCGTCAGGGCCCGCTGCCTGCCGAGACAGGCTGAACAAACACACGCGGTCCCACGGCTTCTGGAGCCAGCCCCCACACACCACTCGCCACCCAGGCTGTCTTGTCCACAGGTGTCCCCACCCCACTCCAGATCTTCCGTTTACACTTGGCAGGAGTGTCCCATCTTTTGGCTTCCCTGGACCACAGTGGAAGAAATATTGTCTTGGGCCACACATAAAATACACCAACGATAGCGGATCGGCTAAAAAACAAAGGTTCATGCATAAATCTCATAATGTTTTAAGAAAGTTTACGAATTCGTGGTAAGCCGCATTCAAAGCCATCCCGGGCCACAGGTTGGACAAGCTCATTCACAGATTCTCCCCACGGATTCAGTTTGAGGTTTGCTGCGTCCAGCTGATACCTGGGGAGACACTAACCCTGCCCACGACTATTTCCAGGCTCCAGCCGTCAACAGCTGTGTGGGCTCAGACAGGTCACCCGACTTTTCATTTATAAAATGGGGATGGTGACAGGGCCAACTCCACAGAGGACTGCTACAATCAGATGGGATAATGAGAGGTAGGCACTAAGCACGTTGCCTGCAGGGCTCATGGAAGGTGCTAGAGAAATAAGCTTTTAAAAAATTTTTATTACTGTTTTATGAGTAACTGAAGAGTTTGGCCAGAAGTCAGTGGGTCCTGAGAATACGACCTAAAAATAAATAGAAAATTCTTGGCCAGACTGTGCCAAGCACTTTCCATGTATTATCAACGCCTTGCAGCAACCCCAGGAGATATGGTGTATCATCATCCTTCATTTGCACAGACAGGGAACTAAGGCTCAGAGAGGCTGAGTCACTCACAGGGGGTCACACAGCTCCCTGATGGACACATGTGTCTGTTCCAGAGCCTGTGCTCTTATCTTCCACACTCACCCACGCTCCTATAGGGGCCACAGCCTCATCTCTGTGTCTTTCCTCCCCATACTTCCTTCATTCTGGGGAGGGTTCCTGAGGTCCCCAGCCTCCTCTAGGTCATGGAGTCCTGGGAGCTGTCAGCAGCGTGGATCAGCTGTGCAGCCTCCCCTGCCTACTGCTCAGGTGGCATCTTGAGGACCTGTGATGCTCTTCCCCTGCCCTGGGTCTGAGCCTCTAGGACGCTGCTGCGGAACCTCCTGGTTGAAGAGGGGAAAGGAGCTGTCTGTAACTCATCATCTAACCCATGCCGGGAACCGCACAGATATTTTCCCACATAATCTTCATGGTCACCCTGTGCTGGAGGTATTACCATCCCCACTTTACAGAGGAGGAAACTGAGGTTCCAAGAGGTGGAGTCACTTGCCGAGGGTCCCATAGCTAGTGCGTGGCGGAGCTGGGGACTCAAACCCAGGTTGCTCTGACTCAAAGCCCACAGTCCTGCTGCTCCCCAGGCTGGCCCCTGCTCCTGGGAGAGATAAGACCCCATATAAACAACCCTAACATAAACCAGAAAGCCAGGCAGGCCTTCAGGAGGCCCAGATAACAGCCGGGAAGATATACAAAGAGGGGCTCAGGCTTCCTGGGGAAATCTCTGTGTGAATAACATAAGAGGAATTCCCCACTGGGAGGAGCAGGCCTGGGGCCCCCCAGCGGCCATGCCCTGGAAGAGGGTCTGTTGGGGACCCAGGCCTGACCACAGGAAAGACAATTTCCAGTGCGGTGGCCCACGGGTGCCTTCACAGGTAATCAACATGGAATGAGCACCTGCGGTGTGTTGGGCCAGACACCAGGCTTGTCATGCACTTATTATCTTACTCTATTCTTTCTGCAGTCCTGTCACACAGGATTGATTGATTGATTGATTGATTGAGACGGAGTCTTGCGCTGTCACCCAGGCTGGAATGCAATGGCGCAATCTCGGCTCACTGCAACCTCTGCCTCTCGGGTTCAAGTGATTCTCCTGCCTCAGCCTCTGAAGTAGCTGGAATTACAGGCACGTGCCCCCATAACCGGCTAATTTTCATATTTTTAGTAGAGACAGGGTTTCACCATGTTGGCCAGGCTGATCTTGAACTCCTGACCTCAAGTGATCCGCCTACCTCAGTCTCCCAAAGTGCTGGGATTATAGGCATGAGCCACCGTGCCCAGACTATTTTCATTTTAGAGAAGGGGAAACTGAGGCTGAGAGAGGGGAGAGTGCTTCCTCAGGATCTAAGACCCTTTGGAAGGGGCAGGTTGGTCTGATTCCCAGGTCTGAATGGAACAGAGCTGCATCCCTGGCCACCCTTTGATCTGGTCTTGTCTCCCTCCTCCTCTACCTGAGTCTCCCTCACCGCTGCCCCACCTGGCTCATGTCGGGAGCTGGAACAACTTCTGAAGTCAGCATTACATGCCCCTCTTACAGAGGAAGAAACAGGGGCTCAGAAAGAAGTGGCAGGGTGGCTTCCCAGTGAGATGGACTGGGGATGGGGGTGTGGATAAAACCAGGAGACCCCACACCCCACCTGAGCCCAAAGTACAGCTCCCTCCCTAACAGCTGGGGACAGGTCAGTGCCACTCACCTCTAGCTAATGCTTCCATTCCCACAACCATGGGTACCTTGTAGAGGACTTGGTGGCCCTTAGCCCAGCAGACGCCCAGGCAGCCTGGCTGCACAGTTGCCATGGAAACACCAGCGGGTTCCTGGAGGGCAGGAGAGCAATCAGTGCTTCTCACCTGGCCAGTGCAAGGCGCAGGCTGAGGCACAGGTTGGGGCTGTGCCAGGGCCCCCCACATGTGTCACACTCCAGGGCCCCAGGGCTGTGACCAAAATGGTAGTGCCACTGCTGGCATAGGGGATGGGGACGCCAGTGTGGTGGCACTGTTTGGCCCTGAGGGGTTGGAAGTTGACCTAACCACCTAACTGGGGAAAAGGACAAGAAAACCCAGCGACGGAGAGGAGAGGCACAGGAAAGGCGGCAGACAGAGAAGGGCCTCTTGTCGGGAAGGACAAGAGGTTCCGATCTAGCACTCTGCTGAGAGAAAGAAACGGGGACGCCCGCCGGGAAGGGAAGTGGGCACGGCCCCCGGATGAGGACGCACGTGGATCCGCCCTCTGCTGGCATTTGTGCGTGTTTGGTGAAAACCCCTCACTGGGGCTTTGCAGGGAGGGCAGGCCCCAGGGCTCAGGGGTTGGGGTCATTTCCAAAAACAAGGCTGCTTACACTTTCCCAAAGCACCCACACGGCAGAGGAGAGCCAACCCGTGCCCTGGCAGGTTTGAGGACAACAGCTAAAAGCTCTGAAAAAAGCTTAAGCCTCATTTTCTTTTGAATCTCAAAAATTCATGCCAATTCTGCATTCTACTCCAAAATAGCACCTTTTTATTTTATGATACAAGTACCCTACTCAGGGCACTTGTTCCCCAGGGCAATCTCACACACTGGTATGAGAAGCTCAAATATAGAAATTAAGCATGAAACCTCAAGAGTGGATAAGCTGACCTTGAGGGCGTGGGTGGAGAAAGACCCTAGCCTCCTAGAACAACAGAGCTGGAGTGGGGGGAGGGAGGAGGGTTATGGATCAAAATACACAGAGCCCCGACTGCTCACATTCATTCACTCATTCATTTTCCTCTTATCCTCTTTAAAATCGTGTGCCTACTATGTGTTAGCACCGCTCTCGACGGATATAGCAGGAAACAAAACAGACAAAATCCTTGCCTTTGGGCCAAGCGCAATGGTTCAGGCCTGTGACCCCAGCACTTTGGAAGGCTGAGATGGGAGGATCACCTGAGCCTGGGAGTTCGAGACTGCAAAGAGCAGTGATGGCGCCACCGCACTCCAGCTTGGGTGACAGAGTGACACCCCGTCCCAAAAAACTAAAAATAAAATAAAATAAACCTTGCCTTCGTGAAACTTATATGCTAGTAGGAGACAGAATAAATAAGACAAATCAAATACGCAGCATGTTAGACTGTGGGAGGGGCTAAGGGGAGCAATGAGGTAGAGAGTGGAAACAGAAAATGGGAGATGGGGGCAATTTCCTTTTTTTTTTTTTTTTTTTGAGACATAGTCTCACTCTGTTGCCCAGGCTGGAGTGCAACGGCACAATCTCAGCTCACTGCAACCTCCACCTCCCGGGTTTCAAGCTATTCTCCTGCCTCAGCCTCCTTGAGTAGTCGGGATTACAGGCATGCGCCACCATGGCCGGCTAATTTTTTTGTATTTTTAGTAGAGATGGGTTTTTGCCATGTTGGTCAGGCTGATCTCAAACTCCTGACCTCAAGTGATCCACCCGCCTCGGCCTCCCAAAGTGCTGGGATTGCAAGCATGAGCCACTTTGACCGGCCTGTTTTGTTTTTAAAGAGACAAGGTCTCACTCTGCTGCCCAAGCTGGAGCGCAGCCTTGACCACAGCCCATGCAGCCTCGACCATAGCTCATGCAGCCTCAACCTCCTGGGCTCAAGCGATCCTCTTGCCTCAGCCTCCCAAGTAGCTGGGACTACAGATGTGCACCGCCACACCCGGGCTCATATAGCTTCTTAACTGGGTGGGCAGAGGAAGCAGGGGGCAGAGGCCCATCCCCAAGGAGAAACCATCCATCAGTGGGGGACTGACAGGGACACTCCACCCACTTAGCCCAGTGTGCTTCTGTCCAGGGTGACTCCAATGGCTGCCACAGCTGTGGTTTACTGACTTCAGGTCTGACTGCCCTCTCCAGAGTTGCCCTAGAATCCCTTTGCCTGCAGCTGGAGTGCCCCTCAGAGCTGAGGAACAAGTTTGGAGAGGACCAGGAGGGGCTCTC
This sequence comes from Theropithecus gelada, assembly GCF_003255815.1. Lineage (NCBI taxonomy): Eukaryota > Metazoa > Chordata > Mammalia > Primates > Cercopithecidae > Theropithecus > Theropithecus gelada. The sequence goes on from NC_037668.1 coordinate 48,912,786, forward strand.
CCCACCCCCACCCATTTCCCACATGAAGATAAATACTTCAGGGTTGAAAAAATGACTCATTCTCCCCAGAGAGGGCTGGAGCTGAGCTGAGTCAGGCAGAAGGAGCCCGCGGGTCACTTAATCGGCCTCCCAGCTCTGGCGGAGATGGCTCTGGGCCCCAGGAAGCCAGGGACAAATGGAGGCGGAGGTGGCAGAGATAAGCAGCTAGGAGTGTGCCAGCCTCTCCTTCCCCAACCAAGTGTGTCATTGGGTGTCACCCAGCACTGCTCAAGTTGAACCTGATGCAGAAAAAAAATTCCTCTGGACTTTCCTGAACGAGTTTTATGGCTGACTCACCGCCACCTGGAGACTGCAAGAAAAGTCACAAATCACGAAAGGAGAAAAACAGTTCTCGTTAAGCCATGTCTTCAATAGAGTTATCAGAGGTCGCCAGGAGAAAAGCATACATGTTTTGTTCTGGGTTTCCTTATCTAAAGAAACACATTACACAATAGAGGGGGGTTGAAACTGGTTGCAAAACTGCAAAATCCAATTTTGTGTACTGGATTCAATTTCTTCAATAGCTGACACTAAACACTGAGAGATGTGGCCCTCGTGACCAGATGAGCCATAAACTGGCTCCAGGACCACCAACCTGGCACCTGATGGCTTGTTTCTGCTCCCCACTCTTTCCCTCCATGCATCTTTCTCTGAGCTTCTGCTCAAGGCAGGTGCCAGGACAAGCCACAGTCTCTGCCCTCAAGGGGTTCCCCTTCAGCGGTGAGAAGTAATGTCACAATTAAAGGGCAAGAGGGACCAGAGGACAGAATAGTGCCAGTTCCTCATCCAGATCGAAATTTGCTTCCAACTGCCTGTCACCACCCCAGAAAAGGCACTGCCTGCTCCCCTGCAGGCTTCTCATCCTCTTTTACTGGCCTCCCCTCTCCTCGCTGTGCCTGGTCCTCCTCCCTCCTCGCTGTGCCCAGTCTTTTTCGGCCACAAGCAAAACACCCTCAGCCTTGAAGTCAGATGCTCTACAGAAGCCTGCAAAAACAGACTCAGGAGTTGTGTGGCCTTGACCGAGTCACCTCACCTACCTCACCAAGCCTCAGTCTCCTCATCTGTTAAATGGGGACACAATAGGACCCACTTCCCTGGAGTTGACTGAGGTATGAATTGAGTCAATGCATTCATTGCTCAGCACACGGCTTAGCTCAAAGTTAATGCTCAATAAACTGTGGTTCCCACCTCCTGCGCCACAGAGCAGACATGAAACAGGTACGAGAAGCAACCAGAACGGGCAGCAGCAGAGCATCACCACACAAGGGGTCCTGCTTACTGTCCCGATGCAGAGGCTCAAGCGGTGCCCCGGCTGCTCTCTGAAACTGCCGGTGGCACTTTCACCAGCCACCTCGTTTCCAAACTTGCTGCCAGCTTCCCCTAGTGCAGTGATTTTCACAACGGAGCTCCCGGCTGTGGGAAGGGGGCTTTCTTTGACTTGTCCTAAAATGGCCTCACCTGGACCCAGTGGGGTGTGGGGACCAGGGGGCTGGGCCTGGACCTATAAGTATGTTTCCTGCCTCCTCTCAGCCCCCATCCTTCTGCCACCCCACGTTCTCAGCCAACAATAGCTGCTTCCCAGGCTCAGCTGCCACACAGCACGAGCTCCTTGAGCAAAAATACCCACGCGGGGGAGGGTGGGGAGGTACAGGAGGGGCCACAAACGGGGAGGCCTGGGAGAAGGGGTGGCAGGATCAAGCTTGTCTCTTGAGTGCCTACTGTGTGTCAAGCTGAGAAGGGTGAAGCCCCTGGGGGTTAGAGAAACCTGGGAGACCGTGGGGTGTGTGTGTCGGGGGTGCTGGTCTCTAACACAGCAGAGCCTCCAGTCTCCAGAGAGGGATCAGACCCAGGTCCAGGGTCTAGGGGTGAAGAAGGGGTCCAGGGAGAAGAAGGTGCCTAAGCAGGGAGCAGGTCTTAGAACCTAGTGAGAAAAAAGGGGGGCCTGAACCCCAAAGAGAGCTCCAAATCTTAAGGAAAACAGGGGCTCAGGTACGGGGAGATGAGGTTCATAATAGGGGGGTTATGACTATTTCAGGTTTCAGGAGGGGGATGGTTTGGAGCAGGGTAGGGAGGTGGAGCGAGGCCTGCAGAGCTGAGAATCCATTTAACTGAGCAGCATCTCAGAGGTCTTAGGTGCCAACTGGGGTGACAATGCGGAAGAAAACAGAAATCCTAAGATAGCAGCCAGCGGCCTGCAGTTACGGAGCCTGGATGGGGGAGCAGCTCCCCACTGCTGGGGAGACCTCACCAGGCACAGAGAGGGTCTCCCCAGGCTTTGGCCCCTGCATCTCCTTTGTCTTTATGGCAGGGGCATCAGCTCGGGTCCCTGGAAACACCCCCGCTCCCCAGCAAGGGACTGTGTCCACACAGTGGCTCTGGCCCCAAACCCCACCTCTGTGGACTCCATCAAAGCCTGGGGAGGGCAGGGTCCTGAGGGGCCCTGGTCTCGCTGGGGTCGCATAGGTCACACGGAAAGAATTTGGAGGTCACAGCACTGCCCTCCCTGTAGACGCTTCAAAGCACCCCACTCCCTTGAAGCTGCCAGACTCTGCAGGGAGCGGGGGCATGGGGAGGGACGCAGCCACCAGGAGGCTGGGAAGAGGGACTCTGCCAGAGCAGCTGCCAGGAATCTGGGGCCCGGAGTCCAAGTTTGGCTGGAAGGCCCTGGGACAGGAGGCTCCAGCTTAGCGTCTGGCTCTAACGCTTGGACTGTGTGACTCTGGTGGCTCATGCAACCTTTCTGGGCTCTATGTTCTCATTGGTCAAAGCGATGGGCTGATCCCCTGCCCCACTCCAACCAATCACCAGGCCCTGCCCACTGTACTCAGTTTCTCTGTCTGCCTCTCCCTCACCACTACCACCGGCCTGGGCAAAGCCACCATCACCTTCTGATGCCACTCTTGCTCTCCCCACTCAAGTCAAATCGGATCCTCTTAGCTCCCTGCTGACACCCCTTTGAGAGCCGGGAGACCCCCACCCTGCTCGTTATACATTTTTGCCTTTTCTTACTTTGAGGGCACAAATGGAATCCTTTGGTGTAGAGGAAAGTAAAGCCTCACCTGGTCTGCACGGCCCTGCGGGACCCGCCCTGACCACCCTTCAGCCTCACCCTTCCTCTCTACTCCAGCTACACAGCTGGGGTCCCCAACCCTCTAGGCCTCAGACCAGTACCAGTCCATGGCCTGTTAGGAACCGGGCTGCACAGCAGGAGGTGAGCTGCGGCTGTGGGTGAACATTACCGCCTGAGCTCCGCCTTCAGTCAGATCAGCGGCAGCATTAGATTCTCACAGAAGTGCAAACCCTATTGTGAACTGCACACGTGAGGGATCTAGGCTGTGCACTCCTAGGAGAATCTATGAGAATGTAACTAAGGTGATGAATCTAACTAACATGAACTGAAGTGGAAGCTTCATGGACCTCAGATCATCAGGCTTAGTTAGATTCTCATAGGGGAAACCATCCTTCCTACCCTGTCCATGGAAAAATTGTCTTCCACGAAGTCCAGTGCCAAAAAGGTTGGGGATTGCTGCTATATATCACTCACCCCAGGGCCTTTGCACATGCTGTTCTCACAGCCTAGAATCTTTTACTCTCCATTTCTTTGCCTGGTTAACACTTAACACATCTTTCAGATCTCTTCTCAAATCCTTCTTCCTCAGGGACATCTTCCCTGCTCCTGCTCTCTGCCAGGAATGGCTCCTCTGACATAAACTCCCATAGCAACCTGCTTATAATTAGAGATCTGTGCAATTGTCCAAGACCATGCCTGCTTGCTGACCATTCTAGACCTTGTGCCTGGCACACAGTGGGTGCTCAGTAAATGGCAGATATTGTCACCACTGATTATCCCCCATTTACCTATGGTGGTGTTTGGCAGATGCCCCCAAGAATCTGTGGGCCAGGTGTGGTGGCTCAAGCCTGTAATCCCAGCACTTTGGGAGGCCGAGGTGGGTGGATCACCTGAGGTCAGGAGTTCGAGACCAGCCTGGCCAATATGGTGAAACCCTGTCTCTACTAAGAATACAAAAAATTAGCCAGGCGAGGTGGCGGGCGCCTGTGATCCCAGCTACTTAGGAGGCTGAGGCAGGAGAATGGCGTGAACCTGGGAGGCAGAGGTTGCAGTGAGCTGAGGTCACTCCACTGCACTCCAGCCTGGGCAACAAGAGTGAAACTCCATCTCAAACAAACAAACAAAAGAGTCTCTGTGTGGGAGGGTGCAAAAGCAACCACGTGGGGTATCAGGAGGAACACAGGTCTCGGCAGCTGAGGGGTCTGCTTTCTAATCCCAGCTCTGCCACCACAAGCTTTGGGCAAGGTGCCTCCTCTCCGAGCCTCAGTTTCCTTATCCAATTGATCTAAAGGTGGAATGGACATGCTGGCTGTCCATCGTGACTGCTACGAATCTCTCTCTAGACTCCCACCTCCCTTTGCATCCACTCCCCCTACCAGGCGATGTTCTGATGGCTGAAGAGACCAAATAAAATGCCCAGGATAGTGTTGGACCCAGAGAAGACATGTCATAAATTAGGATTTCTAGCACATTCTATGGTCCACCAGCATCAGAATCAGGCATTCTGCTGGAAATGTAGGTTCCTGGACCCTCCCCCCATACTTACTGAGTTAGAATCTCTAGGATGAAGGCAATGAATCTTGTATTTGTAACCAACGTTCCTGGTGATTCTCATGCACATTCCTGTTGAGAAGAACTGAAATCAATGCAACCTTATGCTTGCTACCGCTAACTTGCAATTCCTAGGTGTCCTGATTACCAGCACAGAGGTGAGACTCATCAGAAAGGGGCGTGGCCTTCATAACCTGGTATTCTTCCTGATGGCTTAAAAACATGAGTACAGGCCTCACAGTTAGATTGAGGTGCAAATTCCAGTCCCTCTACTTACTGGCTTAGCTGTATGACCTTGGACACATGGCTCAACCTCTGTGAGTCACCTTTCTCATGCTTAAAATGGCAGTAAATTACCTCTACCTGCCAGGGTTGTTGCAATGATCTGAGGAGGTGCTTTATGCAAAGCAGTTCATGTGCTCAGGGCAAACAGTGGAAAAACAAAACAGGAAATGCTTCTGTGTCTGTCTGTGCCTCCTACCTGCCACAGGAGAACTACGGGTAGAATCTGTGTACCCTTCTCAGGACACCACAAATCCCAGTCACTTAGAGAGACAGAGACTGCCTATAAGGCTAGTCAACTCCCAGCCACCCTTGCAGAAGCGGGAGAGAGGGGGAGTTTGTGAAGAGCAAACGCAGGAATTGGATGGGAAAATGGTTGGGTGGTTGTCTAGGGCTCGTGTGGAGTGACCCAGGACCCAGAAAGTCTCATCTCCCAAGGCTAGGCCTTGGAGGGCAGGAGGGCCACGCATGCCACAGGCAAGAACACAGACTCTGTACCCAGACTGCTCAGGTTTAAACTTTGGCTCTGCTACTATTAGCTCTGCCTGGCTGGCAAACTCCTACTCATCCTTCAAGACCCAACTTAAACATCACCTCCCTGGGTCAAGTTGGTGATCTATTCCTCTGGGCCTTCAAAGGCTCCTGCCCATATACTCGCCAAAATTTTTTTTTTTTTTTGAGACAGAGCCTCCCTCTGTCGCCCAGGCTGGCGTGCAGTGGCATGATTCGCTCACTGCAATCTCTGCCTCCCGGGTTCGAGTGATTCTCAGCCTCCTGAGTAGCTGGGACCACAGGCACACGCCACCATGCCCAGCTAACTGTTTCATATTTTTAGTAGAGATGGAGTTTTGTCATGTTGGCCAGACTGGTCTCGAACTCCTAGCCTCAAGTGATCCACCCACCGCGGCCTCCCAAAGTTCTGGGATTACAGGTGTGAGCTACCGCCCCCGGCCAACCTCACCAAATACTATTCAGCAATTTACCTGCTAATTTGTCTATCTCTCCCACAGGCCTGGGAGCTCCTGGAAGGTACAGACGCTGCCATGCCTGGCACCGAAAATGTACTCAGCAAATGTTGCTTCAGTTTGAATTCCAACTTTTCCAGCCTTCTGAGTTTCCTTTCTCTCCCCATTAAATGCTTCCTATGCTAATCCTTCTTCCTCCTCCTGACTCAAGTCCTTTCCTTTCTGGGCCTTAAACTTCCACACCCTCTTCCTTGAAGGTCCCTATCCCCTCACCCCTGAGCTGATGCTGAACGCAGGCTGTACAGGAAGGCCTAAGATTAATTTCTTCACTTTTGCTGGCTGCAAAGGACTCTCGTGGAAGGTAAGGCGCTCAGAGTCCATGAGATTGGCTAGTCACAAGGACTACAACCAGCTGGGTAAAAGTCAGTTATGGAGGAAGCACAAGTTGGATTCAGCCAGGCGTCGTGGTTCACACCTGTCATCCCAAACTTTAGGGGTCAGAGGCAGGATGATCGCTTGAGCCCGAAGTTTGAGACCAGCCTAGGCAACATAGCGAGACCCTATCTCTAAAAAAAAAAATTAGGCCAGGCACGGTGGCTCACGCCTGTAATCCCAGCACTTTGGGAGGCCGAAGTGGGTGGATCGCCTGAAGGCAGGAGATCGAGACCATCCTGGCCAACATGGTGAAACCCCATCTCTACTAAAAATCCAAAAATTAGTCGAGCGTGGAGGTGCAGCACCTGTAGTCCCAGCTACTCGGGAGGCTGAGGCAGAGGAATCGCTAGAACCCAGGAGGTGAAGATTGTGGTGAGCTGAGATAGCACCACTGCACTCCAGCCTGGTGACAGAGCAAGATTTTGTCTCAAAAAAAAAAAAAAAAAATTAAAAACTTAGCTGGGTATGGTGGTGCACGCTTGTAGTCTCAGTTACTCAAGAGGCTGAGGTGGGAAGATCGCTTCAGTCTTCGAGGTTGAGGTTGCAATGAGCCACGCACAACAGTGCCATTGCATTCCAGCCTGGGTGATAGGCAGAATGAGACTTCGCTAAAAAAAGAAAAGAAAAAAAAAAAAGCGTGGACTCTGTAGCCAAAACTGCCCAGGTTCCACTCTAGCTCTGCCAATTACTGACTGAGAGGAGAGATACATTACCGCTCTGTGCCTCAGTTTTCCCACCTACAAAATGGGAATAATGATGATAAGTACCTCACAGGGTTGATGTGAAGATTAAGTAAACTCATAACATAAAATATTTAGCGCTATACCTGGCACATAGCGAACATTCAAGAAACGCTATTGTTATTACTGCTAAGATGGGTAAACACCGCGGATAGGAAAGAATGGAGGATTACTCAATAAAGCCCTAATGTAGCCAGAAGTTACTATTACGTCACTCCCACAAGGAAACATCAAACATCACCAGTCCCAGGAGCCTCCTCAGAAGCAACCTGCCAGCCTCGGGCTCGTCATTCTCTGATAGTATCAGGGCCATTTTGTCCCACTTTCCTCCATGGACTTGAGCTCACTAAGGGCAGTGTTACTGCACCCTCCCCCACCCCATCCTGAGCACCCAGTGGTGTGCAGCAGGGTTGTAGGAAATATCTGCCAGACAGACAAGCTTACGATGTGGTCCAAGTCCCCTCCCCTTTCTGGAGAGGCCTGCTGCACTGGGAAAGCAAGTCTCCAATGCCATAGTGCAAATCCCTAGAAAGCCCGCATCCCTTCCAATCCCAACCCTGCCAGACCCTGGGAATGCAGAGATGAAAAGGCAGGGGCTCTGCTCCAGCACAACCCTGTCTAGTCATAAATCAGGTGACATTTATTAGGCACTTACTGTATTGCAGGCACTGATCCTGGCACTTTACAAGAATCTCGTCGCTTATTTAAACAACTCTCTAAGCTTGGCACTATCCTTATTCCCATTTTACTTATGCAGAAATAGAGGCTGAGAATTAAGTACTTTGCCTGAGGCTGCTCCAGTAAATGGCAGAGCTGGGATTCAAACCCAGGCAGGCCGGGCCGGAGCTTGAACTCTTGATCTGTGTTAGTCCAGGGGGAGGGGGGAAGAGGCAGGGAGACAGACAGGAGAGAGAGGGAAGGGAAGGGGAGGGGAGGGGAGGGGAGGAGAGGGGAGAAGAGGGGAGGGGAGGGGAGGGGAGGGGAGGGGAGGGGGAGAAAGATTTCAGTCCAAGGTGACCCTGAGAGAAGGCAGTCAGGCAAGGAGTTAGAGGGAAGGGGGCTGTGGGAACACAGGATGGGGGTGGGGTGGGCGGATGGTGAAGTAAGTTTCTAAGAACAGCCATGGAAAGAGAAACAGAATCGGGACGTGTGTCAACACTGTTAAAATGTTAGTGCCATCTAATTCTTGGAGTCTAGCACCAAATATGCACCATGCATGCTCTGAGTGCTGCTCCTCTCACTGAATATTTGCAATCGTCCTGGGAGGGACTGTTATATCCTCACTTCACAGACGGAAAATCCAAGGCTCAGAGAGGAAGACAATGCCTGCTAAAAGTCCTTTGCGACAATTCAGTTGCAGATCCAGGGTTCAAGCTTAAGTTGATCCCATGGCTCTTGGTCTTAACCACTAGGTCACACTGAACAAACAGGTATTGGTGGTGCGTGGTAGGCATCTGATGCAGAAGGTGGGGAGCGGCCCAGTTTTTCACCTGGGACCTGCACTTAGTGCCTGTCTATGCCTCCACCTCCCCCACCCCAATTTGGGCTGAAGGCAGACAGCACAGCTCCAGCCCACCAGAGCCGTGTGTGTGTGTGTGTGTGTGTGTGTGTGTGTGTGTGTGTGTGTCACTCGTGGCCTGGCTAAGGAGTCTCTCAAATATAATGGGGAAATAAAGCAAGCAGCAGAGAGATGGGCCAACCATGGCCCATTCTCATCTTCCATCCCTAACTGCGTTCATCAGAAAACAGCACATGTGAGGGCCAGCACGCAGCCATTCTTTCTGGTGCTTTAGGAGGTTAGGATGACAGAGCCACAGGCCGGGCGCGGTGGCTCACGCTCGTAATCCCAACTTCTTTGAGAGGCCGAGGCAGGCAAATTACTTGATGTCAGGAGTTTGAGACCAGCCTGGCCAACATGGTGAAACCCCATCTCTACTAAAAAATACAAAAATTAGCCAGACACGGTGGCACCTGCCTGTAATCCCAACTACTTGGGAGGCTGAGGCAGAAGAACTGCTTGAACCCAGGAGGTGGAGGTTGTAGTGAGCTGAGATCGTGCCACTGCACTCCAACCTGGGCAATAGAGCGAGACTCCGTCTCAAAAAATAAATAAATAAATAAGAGACAGAGCCACAAAGGTAATAACAGCTCCCACCTCCCAACAGTCAACTCTGTGCACCGTCCTATGAGCTTTACAACCTGTCATAAATTATCAACCACTTTTCACAACACCACTGTGAGAATGGTGATACCATCATCTCATTTCATAGAGGAGAAAACCGAGGCTCAGAGATGGTCGCTCACTAAAGGTCACCCAGCTGGGACTAAGTGACAGAGCTGGGACTACAACCCACATCTGTCTGGCTCCAAAACCTCCATACCTCCATGACACCTAGAAAGAGTGCTGGATGAGGAGCCGGGAATCAGGGCCTAAGTCCTGCCTCTAACCTGCTGTATGGCCTCAGGTAAGTCTCTTTCCCTTTCTGAGCCTTAGTCTGCCCTGTGAGGAAGTTGGCCTAGATGACCTCCAAGTCCCACGTCCTGTGACTGTGAACTCTCATGCCCTCCTCTCTCTGGCTCACACCCACCACACCGGAAGCCCAACAGGATGCCGAGTAACCACCCACTGAACGCTCGGGGTGAAGGAAGATGAAATGCCGCTTTCTCATGGTCATCTTCCACGCCAGACCAGCCCAGGAAACAAGGAACCACAAAGCCACAGGATTCCCTCCAGTGTGGCCTTGTGAACAGCAGCCCCGGGGCAGAGGGGCTGGGCATCCCTTTGCGGCCATCTCTTCCTATGCCCTCACTTCTCGGCAAGGTGTGCGGAAGCGAGGGAGGCAGGCTCCAGCTCAATGCCCTCTGGCTCTGTTTCTCCGGGTCCCCAGGGACTGGGATGGTGGGAACTGGTCACTTGGGGAGAATCCCAAGCCCAGCCCGGAAGGCTGAGTTCAAGTGGAGGTTCAGACAGGTCTGTCCGGCTCCACGCGTAACTTCTGCCCACTGTGCTCTGCTGCCAGCGAGGTCTCGAAGCATCTGGGATCCCTGGCTACCTCTCTCCCATCCCTGAGGTAGCTGCCAAAATCCCAGATCCTGCAGAAACCTAAGCCTCCTCACCCTCAGGCCAGGCCCGCACTCCTGCCTCCCTCCTGCCCCCTACAGTCCATGCTCTACACAGCAGCTAGGGTCTCTCCAAACAGAAACCAAACCCAGTTGCTCCTCAACGTGGGGTCCTCCAGTGGCTTCCCACCACTTTTAGAATGGAATGCTGACCCCTGCCCCACAGACAAGGCTATCCATGGCCTGCCCCTCCAGGCCCACCTCTTCCTAGCCTTCCCTCTGCTCTCCACTGCCTCTGCCCGGCCACACCAGTGTTCACCCCCTACATGTGCCAAACTTGCTGGTCCGGCTGCTGGGAACTCTCAACTCCCCCGTCTTTGCCCGGCTGCCCCCTCCTCAACCTTCAGGTCCCAGCTCAGACATCACCTCCTTTCCTGGTCACTCCTCTAGAGCAGCCCCCTCCCCTCACAGCCGCTCTCTACCACATTGCCGTGTTTTCTCTCCTTTCTTCTCTCAGAGTGATCCTTCTGGTGGGCGGCTTTCCCTGTCTGGTCTCCAGCTTCCTCCCCTGGAGTGCAGCTCCTTAGGGGCAGGCATGTGACTGCTCCATTCTCTTCTGTCCCAACGAGGCAGGGCCTCCTTTGGTCCTCAAAACCCTGAAGATGAGGACGCTGCAGCTCTGAGAGGCGGAGTGAGCTGCCCAAAGTCCCAGAGCCAGGGAGTAGCAGGATTCAGACCCAGGGCGACCTGATGCCAAGCCTCAGTGGGTGGGGCTCTCATGGCTGGGGGCCTACTCTGGAGGGCTCTCATCCGGGGGAACAGAGTCGCAGTGAGGCTCTTAGGGTGGGTACCAAGAATGAAGGGCCCACCAGCTTTCCCAAACGGTCCTTCTGCAAGCTACAGGCCAGTGGGGGCTCCTGCCTGGGGTGGGTGAGACCCTGGGGGTGAAGAGGCACCAAACACCAGGAGCAAAGGCCCCCAAATGAGGGAGACCACAGACACGGGGAGCAGGGGAAGCTTCGACCCACCCAGTGCTTGACGGAAGGGGAAAGTGAGGACTAGGGAGGGGAAAGGACTAGACTGAGGTCACACAGCCAACCAGTGGGATTCCAGGGCGGAGGGGCCCTGAGGGACAGCAGGTGAAGCCCAAAGCCCAGGGTCTGGGCAGAGTGCCAGCCCAGAGCTGCCAGGCCCTGGGGGCAGGGGCAGGGCCACAGAGTGAATCTGGGGCATTAAGACAAAGAAAGGACTCAAATTTCTTCCTTCTTTCAAAAAACAATTACTGGGACAGGCAGTGGCTCATACCTGTAATCCCAGCACCACGGAATGCTAAGGCGGGTGAATCACCTGAGCCCAGGAACTCAATACCAGCCTTGGCAACATAGTGAGACCTTGTCTCTACAAAAAAAGGTATCAAAAAATTAGCTGGGTGTGGCGGTGCGCACCTGTGGTCCCAGCTACTCAAGGAGGCTGAGGTGGAAAGATCACTTGAGCCCAGAAGCTCAAGGCTGCAGTGAGCTATGTTCATGCCACTGTACTCCAGCCTGGGTGACAGAGTGAGAGACCCTGTCTCAAAAACAAAAAAACGAAAAACATTCACTGAGGCCGGGCGCGGTGGCTCACACCTGTAATCCCAGCACTTTGGGAGGACCAGGTGGGCAGATTACCTGAGGTCAGGAGTTCGAGACCACCCTGGCCCACATGGTGAAACACCATCTCTACTAAAAATACAAAAGATTAGCCAGCTGTGGCCGGGCCCAGTGGCTCACGCCTGTAGTAATCCGGCACTTTGGGAGGCTGAGGTGGGCGGGTCACGAGGTCAGGGGATAGAGACCATCCTGGCTAACACGGTTGAAACCCTGTATCAACTAAAAATACAAAAAATTAGCCAGGCGTGGTGGTGGGCGCCTGTAGTCCCAGCTACTCTGGAGGCTGAGGCAGGAGAATGGTGTGAACCTGGGAGGCGGAGCTTGCAGTGAGCCGAGATCGCTCCACGGCACTCCAGCCTGGGTGACAGAGTAAGACTCTGTCTAAAAAAAAAAAAAAAAAAAAAAAAAAAAAAAAAATTGCCAGGTGTTGTGGCTGGCGCCTGTAATCCCGGCTACTCGGGAGGCTAAGGCAGGGGCAGGAGAATCGCTTGAACCCGGGAGGCGGAGGTTGCAGTGAGCCGAGATTGCGCCATTGCACTCCAGCCTGGGCAACGAGAGTGAAACTCCGTCTCAAAAAAACAACAACAAAAAAAGAAAGTTAAACATGTATTGCCCCTCTGACCCAGAAGTTGCATTCCTAAGTATGTGCCCCAAAGAAATGAGTGCTCAGGTCTGCAAAGAGATACATACGAGAATGTCACAGCAGCCTCAGGCTGGAATCAATCCAAATGTCAGTCACGGACATTTACACGTACATCCACCCAATGTGGCACGACTCAGCCTAAAAAGAAGCAGATACTGCTACAGGCGACACGGACAAACCTCGAACATTCCGTGCTGTCCAAAGCTGAAGAAAACCAGGCACAGAAGAGCACACATGAATGAACCCACACAGAGAAAGCTCAAAACCAGGCCAAACTAGAGGGCAGTGGCCACCTGCTGCAGGGGACTGATGGAGGAGGCACACAGGAACTGTGGGAATGGTTCATGCTTTGGTCCAGGTAGTGTGCAGGTGTGCGCATTTGTAAACCGTGAGCTGTACAAGATGTGCATACGTTACTGAAGTAAATTATACTATACCACAATTTTTAGAAACACAATCTCTGCCCTCACGAGGTCCAGTCTGGCATCCAGTGTCATCATAACAGTCATGACAATAACAGCAGGTGACACCGACTGAGTCCCCTGTATGTGCCAGCCCTCATCTGGGCTACTCTGAAACAGGATCTGATTGAGCGCTTCTAACTACTGTGTAAAATACTGCCCCAGAAGCTCCATATTAGAGACAGGAAAATAAAGCTTGGAGAGGTGACACACACTGTCCAAGGTGACAATGCAAAAAGTGAGGATGCCATGTTTGATCCTGGGCCCATCAGTCTCCAAGGCCCACTCCTGCTGCACGGGCAGACCCCGCCTCCCTGCCCTCTCCTCCCCACACTGCCTGCTCAGATATAGCACCTGAAGGCAGCCAGTCCTCACCCCTCGCCCCCTCCTCTCCAGTGCTGGGAGGAACAGCTCATGTGTGTAATGGACTCAGAGCTTCTGTGAAAGAACTGCTGAGGAAATGGGTCCTTCCTTCCCCTTCCGCCCCCTCTGCCCTCCCTCAACCCTTTCACAGTCACGTATCTCTGAGGACATTTCAGCCCTGGACCTCTGCCCAATAAGAAGGAACTCCAATGGCCAGGCAGCTGGGGGTGTGTGTGGTGTTGACCAAGGAGCTTTCTCAGCCCCTGGACACCCTAGCCCAGCCTGCGGCCTCTCAGAGGACCAGGAGGACATGAGGTTAGACTCAACACCCTTGGTTCCAGTTTCCAAGTGACGCAACCCAGTGTCTGGATTCAGCGAATCATAAAATGTTTATCTGGAATCACAACCAACACCATGACCATTTAATCAAACCTTATCCTGTGCCAAGTGCTGCAAACATAGCTCATGAACGCTCACCAACAAACAAAATGGGTACCGACTGCTAGGCTCTCATTTTACAGAGGAAAACTGGAGCTCAAAGGGGTTAGGCGCCTTGCCCCAAGTCTCATGGTGAGGAAGTGGTGGGGCTGGGATTCAAACCCAGATTTGCACAACTTTGAGTCTATCCTCTGAACGAGAGTATTATACTTGTCATCCTGCATGTCATTACTGAAGATGGCCCTGGAGTCAGTCTGCTCCAGCCATGTCATTTCACAGATGGGAAGACTGAGGCCCAGGAAGGGAGACTGCAGTTCGGGAACACAAGAAGGATTAGTGGCAGAGCCTGGGCTGGAAGCCACCCTGGCCTTGCTTTCAATGACCAGATCAGAGCCTGGGAGCAGGCCACGTGCAGTTGGATGGGCAGCTAGAGGGAGTAAGGCAGGGAAGTGGGAAGCTCTGGTTCCAGGCAGAGGTAAATATTGACATGACTGTGTTTACACTGTAACCTAACTCCGCCTGGCTGCCACCCCAGGCCCACCCTCCTGCCTTCCCAGCCAAGGGGGGAAGGGAATTTGTGGGAGGAGGATGGGGAGAGAAGGTTTCTGGGCCAGGGGCTGCTCCAACTGCTTAGAGGGCTATGTGGTCAGAAAGGCTGGGACACCAGGTGTTGCGGGTGGGGGGTACCGGAGACCCAGGCCAGGAGACCAGGTGTTGCCAGACAGGGAGGGGCTGTTAGCTGAGCTGGGGAGCTGGGGAGCTGGGGATCTGGGTGTGAGGGGGCGGGGAGCTGGGCTGGGAGTCACAAGGCCTGAGTTCAAGTTCTAGTTCTGCCACTAATTGGCAGTGGGAATCCAAGAACAGTCAGGGAATGGGGAAGAAAAGGTCTAACTGTCAAGTGCCGTGCAAAGGTAAACAATAAATAACCAGCATTTTAGCCTGGCCAGTGTCCAGCCCCAATTAGCTCTCAATGCCTTTGGCTACTGGCTCAACCGTCCTATCCCTGTCCCAGCGGGCTTTCCCAGGAAGGCCAAGTTTCTGCCAAATTGAGTGGTAGCTTGGGACTGCAGCCATAATCTAGAGGAATCGGGGAGCCACTGTCTTGCTCCCATCCCTAATTCCCTAAGTGACCTTTGAGCCTCAGCTTTTACAACTCTGAAATAAGGCTCGCTCTCCTCCCTGGGGTTGGTGCGGAGAGCAGAGATTCCATTTAAGTGCCAGGCACATAGTAGATGCTCATTTTGTCTCTCAGTCTTCCCACGTGTAAAACAGGGGCCTTGAAGTAGGTGGTTCCTAATCCCCTTTTCATACAAGTGCTCTACGGTCTTTAGAAGGCCCAGAAGCCAGGCCCCCCTCCCTGATGTTAGACCCCCACCAAGCTGATTTCCTGAACGTTCTCCAGAAATTTGCTCCCCTGTTTACACCTTCCCCCAGGAAGTCCGAAGGGGCCGTGTTGGGAGGAGGGAGCCATTCCTAGGCTTGTCAGCCTACCAAGACAGGCCTGGGGCATCCCAGCCACCCTGCCCTCAGAGGCCCAAGGAAAGGGCAGGCCTCCAGCCCTGGACTCCCAGTGCCACCCTGACAGTGGGGTTCTGCCAGCACTGGTTGTTCATTAAACTGTGCCCCTCAGACTATTAACTCTTCAAGGACAGGTAAACCACCCCTCCTCATTTTTATGCGTCCAAAGCTCGGTGTCTAAGAAACACTCCACCAAGTTTTGCAATCTCTTCTGGGAAGGCTTCCCTGATACACACCTATGGCCAGGATGACTCGGGAGCTGCATCCCCAGGTTGGCACGTAGCATTTTCTACCTCATTTCAGAGCGATTTGGGAACTTGTTCTTTCTCCTCTATTAAAGGGTCTGGAGACCAGGGCCCTTGGCTGATTATCTGCCTGGAAGGATGAGGGGAAAGGTCAATGAGTGTAGGAGAAGGGACTGTGTGGGACCTCTGGGGCCACAGCCTCCTTCTGTCTTCGCTGCCTGCTCTGGGCAGCATGCCGGGAGTGTGGTTTGGGCTAGAGGAGGACTGGATGATGCCCGCAGCACCACCTTTCCCCCAGGGTCACTCCAGTTCCCTCCTCACTGGTTTCCCAGCCTTCAGCCTCACCCCTTCTACTCACTTGCCACAAAGCAGCCTGTGACCATCTCAGAATGCAAATCCGACCATGTCACTCCCCTGACTCTAAACTCCTCAGTAGGCCAGGTGTGGTAGCTCACACCTGTAATCCCAGCACTGCGGGAGGCTGAGGCGGCTGGATCACTTGAGGTCAGTAGTTCAAGACCAGCCTGGGCAACATGGCGAAACTCAGTGTCTACTAAAAAAATACCAAATGTAGTCGGGCATGGTGGCGCGCCTATAATCCCAGCTACTTGGGAGACTGAGGAGAATCACTTGAACCGGGGAGGCAGAGGTTACAGTGAGCTGAGATCGCGCCACTGCACTCCAGCCTGGGTGACAGAGCGAGACTGTGTCTCAATAAATAAATAAATAAATAAATAAATAAATAAATAAATAAATAAAATTTAAAAAATAAACTCCTGAGTGGCTCCCCACTGCCCCGAGGATTGAGCGCCAAGTCCTTCATATTACCATCCCTGAGTGTACCCTCCGGGGCCACCTCCTAAGCATAGTCCTCTGCGCTCCAGATGAACCATCCCTGAAGGTACAGCGGTCTGTACTCTGGCGCATTCCGCTCCCTCCACCCCCCGCCCCCCAACACTCTTCCCAGTCCCACTCACTCTACATTATGGCTTTAATGCCATGTGTTCAGGGAGCCTTTTCTGATCCTCAGGTCAGGTTCCCGGTCCACTCCCACAGCCCCCCGCGTGTCTCCTTGGCAACAGTAATTGCGCTTGTAATTTCCTGCTCTGCATCTGTCTGCCTGCCTGTCCATCAGACTATGGGAGAGAAAGACCTATAGTCTCACTCACACTGACCACAGCCCCCATGCTTCGCGTTGTGCCGAGCAGACTTGTTTGGTGAGTGAATGAATGAAGGAATGAATGAAGCCCTTTGACTATGGCCGGGGGCTTACCCAGTCAATTGGAGAGAAAAAAATTGAGCAAAAGCACAAAAAATTGTAAACATTTGCTCATGGTTCCTCTCTCACCGTAGACGTGAAAGTGTGGACTTGGCCAAGCTGGCTTTCTGGGCTAATGCCCAGAACATTCTGCCAAGCCCACCCTGTAGCCCTCTCATGCCTCAAATCCTGTTCTTCCCTTGGCCTCCCCAACTCTGCAGGGAAAACAATGTATTTATTCTTTAACAAAAGGTAATAACATCCTTGCTTACCAAAAGAGTGTAGCAATGCAAGGAGGCCTCAGTAGCCCAGTTACCAGCAGGGGCACAGGCTGCCCAGGGTAAAGTATGCACGGTGCCCTAGGAGCCGCGTCTGGAGTGGCTGAGAGGCACCAGAGTGATGTGGGGGCATGTGGTTAGTCTCCTAGCTTCAAACAGTAACACTTCTCCCTACTTTTTTTTTTTTTAAAGATAGGGTCTCACTATGTTGCCCTGGTTAATCTTGAACTCCCGGCCTCAAGTGATCCTCCTGCCTCGCCCCCGAAAAATGCTGGGATTACAAGCGTGAGCCACCGCCCCCGGGCTCCCACACGTTCTTAATAGTTCCCACAGTGTTTCCACATCCGTTGGATCCTCACGATATCTTGAGAAGTGGAGCAAATCTGCCCCACTTTGTAGGAAAGGGGGCACAGAGTGGGGGAATGGCTGACCCAAGGTCACACAGAAAGCTGGTAGTACATGAGGATTCAAACCTGAACCCTGGGTCCTCAACTGCTGTATAGTAAAGAGCATTCTCAACCCACAGCGGTAGCCTCAACTCAGCCCCAGCTTGGAATGTGAAGGAACATTCTCAAGGTGCCACAACTGCAGACGGGGGATGATGGGTTGGGCTTCCTTCTCTAAACTGTTTGCCAGGTTAACCCTCCAAAAGTCAAGGAGGTTTGTGCCTGCTCTGATACTCTCTTGCTCTGTGACCCTGGGCCACCTCCTTCACCTCTCTGTGCCTGCTGCAGGGTAGTTTGAGTACAACTGGAGGCAGGAGATATAAAAAGCCTCCTCGGAACCCTCGGCCCACGGCCTGCACTGGGAGTAAGCAGGGGAGAGGGTCCATCCGAGGCCTTGGAGAACAGAGGCCTTTAAGAACAGCACTGACTCCCTGCCAAGGGGTCAGAGATGTGGGTGGGGAGCTGGGGACCATCAGGGAGATTCAGCCAGGACAACAGGAAACACATCACACAGACACAGACACACACACATAGATACACACACAGACACACACACACACACATCCTGCAAACACGCCCCATTAGGAATCCAGGGGCCAGGGACAATTTGGCCACACTGCAAAGTAAGGAGTGCTGGATTTGTTTAAAAGCTGCGGAGCAGGAGATCCAGGGAATAAACACTTGATCAGTCCCGTATCACCCCCGCCTCAGGAATGACAGCACGGGAACCAATGTTTAGAGGAAATTAAAACGACAGGAGCCAGGGAGGCCTGACATCAGCCTCCACCCCATGCACGCAAAACCGGTTAACAATCCACCATGGACTTCCTCAGCCTCGCACTCTCTGGCCCCAGCAACCTTTTCGCCCTCTTTCTCTTCTCTTTCCTGGTCCTTCCATAGTCAGGTGCCAGACCAGCCCCATTCTGGGCTTTCTAGGAGCCTGTCCTGTGCACTCACACCTCTGCTCCTCTGTCGCACAGGTCCCCCTCCCGGGATATCCCTTCCAGTTCAGATGTCACCTGCTCCATGAAGCTTTCTCTCATCTCTCCAGCCTGGAGAGAGCCCTGCTTGGCATATTTCTACCTCTCCAAGGGCGTGCCAAAGAGCCTGAGGACCAGTGCAGACATTTATGGCCTGGTGGACGCTCCCTTAACGCTGTTTATTCGGTCAATTCTTTCCTCCCTCACACGGGGTTTGGCTTAGAGTAAGGTTCAACACATCCTGGCTGAATGACAGACAAAAGTATCACGGTCTCCTCCCTACAACGTGAGAAACTTTCATCCTTCTTTCAGACCAGCAAATAGGTGGCCTCTGTCCCTGTGCTGGAAGAGCCAGCACCTAGCCCTGGACAGATAGATGACGGGCCTTTGTTCTTGGATTCCAGAGACATCCCCCAGGCAAATAGGTTAGATGTTAGGTAGAACTTCCCAGTGTGGGTTCAAGGTTGGAAAAGAAGGGAAAACTAAGCAGTACTGAAGCAAAACACTCTCACTTGGGTTATCTCACCCTTCGGAAATAAGCGTTATCATCTCGTCTTGCAGATGAGGAAACTGAAACTCAAGGGTGATGCTTCAACTAGACCAAAGTCCCTGTGGGGAAGGGGAGGGGATGGGGCTCAAACACAAACTGGTTTGATGCCAAAGCCTGGGCTCTTCACAATGGGCTGGCGGGCTTCTTGGGTTGTAAGGATCTATAAAGTGTCACCAAAGCAGAGTGAGGGGACCTCTTTCTTTTTTTGGTGGTTTTTAAGGAAGAAAAAATTTTCTTTATGAGTAACTAAGGGTGGGCTTAGAGGCAGAGGGGATCGATCATACAACCTCAAAGTCTCACGGCCTTTTAGTGCCCATACACTGAGACTTTAAATCCAGTGCTGGTTCACAGATAGTGCACTTCCTGTCACGGAAACGTCTAGGCAGGGCATTACAGCGGAGATTCCTAATGGAGGAGGTAGGTTGAGTCCCAGGTGGTCTCTAAGCACCTTCAGGTATAGAACTAAGCCATAATTCCACTGCTTCTGACTCTAGTGAGGCAACTGGTGGTGCCTAAGTGAGGAAGACCCTAGCTGGGTGAGAAGAGAGAGGCCTTGGAAGGGAGAGATGGGGGGGTTGTAAGGGGACTCCAGCTCTGGGCAGAGCAGGGGTTGGGAACCACTGTGGGACTCTTCAGCTTTACAGGGGGTCCCGTCCTGCTCCCATCCAGGCGCCCTCGGGCTTGGCAGCATCATCACAGAGAAGAGGAGGTGGCTGGATCACAGGTACTGGCAGCCACCGTCCCAGGCACATGCCCTCCTCAGCCCTATATGGTGACTTGGACCCACTTCACAGGGCACAGTACAGAACTAGGAGAGGGAATCAGAGTGGCTGGTCCATGGGGAAAGAAGCCAAAGAGAAGTAGATGGCTCCCTCCCCGTGACGGAGAGGCCAGCACCCTGCCCTGGACAAGTGGACAAAGGGCCTTTGCTCTTGGGGTCCAGGGACAATGCGCCTCCCAACAGCCCCCCAGGGAGCCCAGCTTGGATCAAATGAATTTCTCTTCTGGGACTTCAGAGAGCCCCATGAAACGCCCCTCCCCAGTTCCCCTTCTCCCCGGTACCCCTGCCTATCCCAGTGAGCACTTGGCCTCAGCAAGTCCCTTCTCTGAGGACCCATCCACCGGGAGATGCTGGGGAGACCGGATCGCTGGGTCCAGGGCCCCCGAGTGTTCCCTGGTCTCTGACAGCACCGACCTAGCTGTCCCGCCACCACCTACACCCCTTAGGCCACAGCTGGATCAGCAGTCCCAGAGGGCCGCAACGTAGCCCTCCGAATGCGCCGGGCGTGGCCACCCACGGTGCCCCAAGGCGAGCCCCAGACCGACCTCAGTGTCCCAGGACGCTCAGGTCCAGCTGCATCCAGGCACCTCGGAATCGCCGCCACCCGCGAGCCCGACCCAGCCCGGCTGCCCTGGGTCTCCAAGCCAAGCCGAGTCCAGGGACTTCAGAACAACCCAAACCAGACCGCAGCAACCGTCCCCAAAGCGAGTCGGGGACCCCAAGCCCCCCACATCCGGCCGGGACCAGAACCAAGCTCGGCGCGGCCGCCCCCGACGGGACCGAGCGCAGCGCCGACCGGAGAGCCGCGCTCTGCCCAGGCGCCCCCCGACTGCACGCCTTCCGAGGGCCGGGCGGGGGCTGCCGCTGCAGCCGGCGCCCAGCCCCCCGCGAGTCAGGGCGGCCCCGGGTGCCACCCGCGGCGCCGCTGCCCGGGACCGTCGAGGCTGGGTTGGACCAGACCAGACCTCCGGACGCCGCACTCACCATAGCTCGCGTGCTCCTCCCCGGCTCCGCGCCGCTCCCCGTGCCCGGCCCCCGATTCCCAGCTCCGGAATCCCGGCTCCCAGCCCCGCTGCTCGGACACCTCTGCTGCCTGGCCCCGGCGGCGCGCTCGGCTCCAGCGGGCGAGCTCGCGGCTTCGGCGCCGAGTCCCGGAGGGGCGGGGCCGCCGCGGGGCCAATGGCAGGGCGCGGGGCCGGGGCCTGGGTGGCGCAGCCAATCACAGCCGGAGGCCGCACTCCCCGCGCCCGCGCGGGCCCTTAACCCTTGGCGCGCTGGGAGCCGGCTGCCCGGGCTGCGCCGGGACCCTGGAGGGCACGCGCAGGCGGGAGCTGTGGCTTCGGGGTGCGGGGTCCGGACCTTGCCGAGACCGGCGTTGGGAGCAGGCAGAACAGACAAGAGGCTCGATTGTGTCCGGTGCGGGGCGCCGGGAGCCTCGGCGACCTTTGTCTCCTGCCTGGCTCCTGCACTGGAGTGTGACCCAGGGCGCTGCAGCTGTGTGTGTGTGTGTGTGTGTGTGTTTGTGTGTGTGTAAGAGGGAGGAGAAGAGGAGACAGAAACGGGGGGAGGGGTGGATTCCGCGTGCCCGTGTGTTTATGTGTTAAGGAAAGCCCTGACTATATTTGGGATTTGTTGCTCTGTGTGTGTGTGTGTGTGTGTCCGCTATAGTTGGTGTTTGTTGCTGTGTGTGTGTGTGCTATATTTGAGATTTGTTGCTGTGTGTGTGTGTCCGGTATATTTGGGGTTTGTTGCTGTGTGTGTGTGTGTTTGTGTGTGTAAGAGAGGAAGAGGGAGAAGAGACAAAGTGGGGGAGGGGTGGGTTCTGCGTGCCCGTGTGTTTATATGTGAAGGAAAGCCCTGACTATATTTGGGATTTGTTGCTCTGTGTATGTGTGTGTGTGTTTCTGCTTTATTTGGGGTTCATTGCTGTGTGTGTCTGCTATATTTGGGGTTCATTGCTGTGTGTGTGTGTCTGCTATATTTGAGGATTGTTGCTGTGTGTGTGTGTCCGCTATATTTGGGGTTCATTGCTGTGTGTGTGTGTCTGCTATATTTGGGGTTTGTTGCTGTGTGTGTTTGTGTGTCCCCATGATAGAGGGGTGAGGGAGGGAATGGTGGGAAAGCAGAGAGAAGGAGCCGTGGCTCTCCAGGCATGTGAATTTGCAGGTCCAGGAGAGACACTGTCTCCATGTGTAGGTTTTGTGAGGGCAAGGGAAGGAGGAAGGAACAGAAGACAGCCTGCCTGTGTGTGTGTGTGTGTGTTATGTGGTCTGCATTTTTGGGTCCTGTTGTGCATGCCTGTTAATGTGGTAGAAAGAAACGTGGTGTCCCTGTTGTAAACAAGCTGAGAAAAAACCCTGGGGTTTTGTGGTGTAGTTTGTGTGTGTTGTGTGTGCCCACACAAAAGAGGGACGTGGCTGTGACTTGGTACAGCTTTGTGTGTAACCCAGTTTGCAAGAGACATCGAGATAAAAACATTGCGTGTGTGGTGACACTGTGGTCTTTGTGTGTGACCGTTGTGTAGCTTTTGTGATCATCTATATTTGGGTTGGGCTGAGAAATAAACTACTGTGTATAATGCATAATGAGTGCATGTTCGGGACAAAGACCTCCTGGTGGCATTGGGATTTGGGCTTTGAAGGATCTCTAAGAGTTCGTTAGGCCATACAGAATGTTCATGAGGTCAGAGGAAAAGACCCGGGGAATCCTGTCTATCAGCCAGCCGGGTGAGGAGGCTGTAGTGGTGGGTAAGGGGGTGAATTTGGAAACAGATAACTTATTGCCAGCAGGGAAGAGGAGGAGCAGCTTCCTGCAACCCCTGCCCAGGTGCTGACCCAGAGTGACCCTTGATGTGTCTAGGCATACAGAGTCAGTTTCAAAGCAGACCATCTGCTCCTGGGCAGCTTGTGTGGGAACCTGGAGGGCGGTGGGCGGGGAGGGGGAAATAACTTTCTATGTTGCTCCCTCCTTCCAGCAGCATTCCGAATTTTTCAGTGTGGAGGACTCTGGGAGGTCGAAAAGCTCCTTGAGTGCAGCAGTTGGGAGCATGGTGAAGAGGGGAGGGTCTGGCCATGTCCAAAAGGTGACCAGACCTGAAGGTCCAGAGCCTCCTCCATCATGGGGAACTGAAACCATCAGCTTCCCTGGCCTGGTGTCCGATTCCTGACCATTCCTCGGGTGTCTTCCTGAGAATCATAGCCTGATGCCTGCAGAGACATTGAAGATCCAGGGATACACACGAATGAAACCCAGCTATCCTGGCACTCCACTTGCCAGCAATGTGATTATGGGGGATGCTCTTCTCTCTGAACTCCCGTTTTTGCCTCTGTAAAATGGAGTTCATAGTTCTTGCCCACCTCACTGTACTGATGTGAAGATACAAGGAGTTAATGTACCTTGTGGGCCTTTTGTAACTTACAAACTGCTAGAAAGCCTTTAAGCATTGCTCCATTTACATAGAGTTCAAAAGTAAGCAAAATTAAACCTGTGCTGTCAGAAGTTAGGTTTGTGTTATCTTTGGGGAGGGAATGACTGGAAAGGGGCACCAGGGAAGCTTCGGGGTGCTAGTAAGGGTTAGGTATGGAGGAGGGGGTAGTTCAGTTGTGAAAAATTGAGCAGTCTCCTTAGGATCTATGTGCTTTTCTGTCTCTGTTATTCTCCAACAAGAAGTTTCCAAAAGAAAAAAGGGCCAGGTGCAGTGGCTCATGCCTGTAATCCCAGCACTTTGAGAGGGCAAGGCAGGCAGATCACCTGAGGTTAGAAGTTCAAGACCAGTGTGGCCAAGATGGCAAAACTCGTCTCTACTAAAAATACAAATAAATTAACCGGGCATGGTGGCGGGCACCTGTAATCCCAGCTACTCGGGAGGCTGAGGCAGGAGAATCACTTGGACTGAGGAGGCGGAGGTTGCAGTGAACCGGGATCACGCTGCTGCCCTCCAGCCTGAGCGACAAAGGGAGACCCCATTTAAAAAAAAAAAAAAAAAAAAAAAAAGGCCGGGCTCAGTGGTGGATCACTTGAGATCAGGAGTTCGAGACTAGCCTGGCCAACATAACAAAACTCCATCTCTACTAAAACTACAAAAATTAGCTGGGTGGGGTGACGGGTGCCTATAATCCCAGCTACTCCAGAGGCTGAGGCAGGAGAATCACTTGAATCCGGGAGGCAGAGGTTGCAGTGAGCTGAGATCGAGCCACTGCACTCCAGCCTGGGCAACAGAGTGAGACTCTGTCTAAAAAAAAAAAAAATCAGAAGGTCAGGTATAGGTATTATAACCACATTTTAATCACTCATGAAATGGACATTCTGGAATGCTCTATCAGCCCAGGGCAGAGTACTGGGGACACTAGATTAAGTAAGGTGTGGTCCTGGCTCTATGAAAAAAGCAGAGGAGAGGCCGGGCGCGGTGGCTCAAGCCTGTAATCCCAGCACTTTGGGAGGCCGAGACGGGTGGATCACGAGGTCAGGAGATCGAGACCATCCTGGCTAACACAGTGAAACCCCGTCTCTACTAAAAAATACAAAAAACTAGCCGGGCGAGGTGGCAGGCGCCTATAGTCCCAGCTACTGGGGAGGCTGAGGCAGGAGAATGGCGTAAACCTAGGAGGCGGAGCTTGCAGTGAGCTGAGATCGGCCACTGCACTCCAGCCTGGGCAACAGAGCGAGACTCCGTCTCAAAAAAAAAAAAAAAGAAAAAAGCAGAGGACAGAGGTGGTGGCTTTCTTGCTTCCGAAAGGGGCACATTAAGGAATGGGGCAGGGCAGGCAGGGAGTGAGGGGCAGCATGCCCAAACCCACTCCAAAGCCACTCACCTGGCTTGACAGCAGAATCAGGACTAGAACCAAGGCCTCCCAAGGTGATGGCTGACTCTCTTCCATTCTACCAGGCTGCTCCAGAAAACGCAGCCCCTGGTCTTATGCTGCTCAAAGGGAAGCAAGTGAGGTTTGCTGCCAACTCTGACCCTTACCCCCAATTCTTCCGGGATCCTCAGAGATCACCTCATCCAAACAGCTTTCTGGGAACAGCCAGCCATAACACGTGCTAAGCATTTATTCTTATGCGCCAGACACTGTGGCAGGTGCTTTGCAGCATTATCTGAGTGATTCTGACAATTCTATATGGTAGATGTTATGATTCCCACATCACCTCCATATTGCAGGTGAGAAAATCAATGTTCAGAGAGGGAAAGTGATTTGCCCGAGGAGACACAGCAGTTTGAGGGGCTTTGCTCCTTTGCTGGCATGCAACTGCTGCTGTGCGCATTCGTGGGCTCGCCACGCCCTCTGACCGACACGGGTGGTTGTATGACAGGAGAAGGTGTCGCTTGTTAGACTGCTGGAGACTGAATGAGATGTGGGGAGTTGCCTCTTCCAAATACTCAAGCCTTTGGGCACAGGGTCTGCCCCATCAGATCATCAGGGCTCAAATGCAGAAAACCAGCGTGAACTGGCCAGAGCCAAAAAGAAGGAGCTGCTTTGCCTGTGTAACTCAAAGTACAGGAGCAGAGCTAGCTTTAGGCATGGCTCCAAGAGGAGCTCAGATGATGTCAGTAGGATTCAGTCTCATTTACTCTGTCTCTAAAGACGGCTTCCCTCCCTGCTGGCCTCATCTGTTGGCCTCATGATGACAAGATGGCTGCCCGCAGCAGTGGCTCACATCCTACTCTCTTATCAACTCCCAACAGAAACAGGGACTCACTTTTTCCTACAGTTCTAATAACCGTAGGAAAACTGAGTCTCGTCAACTGCCACTGAGACGAGTGTCAATTCTTCTGCCAATCACTGTGGCCAAGGGTTCTTATTAGCCAGGAAGTGAGACCCTGGAGATAACTGGCATTGTAGTTTAGGTGTGGGTTTCCAGCCATGCAGCCTCAGAACTCACCAGGATCCAAAAGGAATCTCCCAGAATGTGTGGAGAGACGTGAGTCACAGACGTTCAGTATATGGCCACGGCTATCACTGGCATTATTCTTCCTCCGCTTTGCCTCTGTCATCATCTTGTACAGAATAGGTGTTTGGTAATGACTAATACACAGTAGGTGTCTAGAGAATCCCTTTCGTTTGGCTGACTTTTTGCTTTTAGAGTAATACCACGTGCCAGGTCAGAGAGAGGCTGGACACACTGAGCGACCCGCAGGCACGCAGACAGAATGAGACTCACTGCAAGAGCTTTTGAATTTTTAATGTTGTTTTGTCTTCCATAACTGAGCTGAAATACTGTCTAGGGCACCCGGGGAAATCACCAGACTCTCCAAGGAACAGTAACCAGCCTGTCTAAGAGGATACAGTCACGAAAACAGCAGAAGCAGCTCTGAAGAGGCTGGCAGGGGAGGGGGCTCCGTGCTCAGAGGCAGGGTGCAGGCAGGCAGAGCTGGTCAGGCTCAATGAGGCTCTTCCTGACTCATCTAACCCTCCAGTGAGGTAGCCAGGACCCTTCCCCCCTGCCCTGGGCCCCTGGTGAAAGACTGGGGATCAGGCTATCCCCCCTGACCCCCCTCTCGTGTCTCCCTGGGCCACCAATTACTCTGATTCAACTGGGCAGTTGAGTTTCTGTGAAGGACAGAGACCCACGAAATCCAGTAATCACTGCTATTTATCGAGTCTGTGCCAGGCGCCATACTGCGAACTTCACATGATTTAAATACAAGAGCAATGGAATATACTTAGGATACTTAACTTTATCGCCGCTTTTACCTTACTTTTTCTTCTTTCTGCCCTGATTTCCTTACTCTATTTTTTCAAATTTCGAATGTAATACATGGTCACTCTAAAACAGACAATACGGTCCAGGCACCATAGCTCAGGCCTGTAATCCCAACACTTTGGGAGGCCAAAGCAGGAGAATTGCTTGAGGCCAGGCGTTCACCAGCCTGGCCAACGTAGTGAGACCTTGTCTCTACTAAATATAAATATATATATATACGTACACATATATATTTTTTGTTTGTTTGTTTTTGTTTTGAGATGGAGTTTCGCCTTGTTGTCCAGGCTGGAGTGCAATGGTGTGATCTCAGCTCACTGCAACCTCCGCCTCCTAGATTCAAGCAATTCTCGTGCCTCAGCCTCCCAAGTAGCTGGGATTACAGGTGCCCACCACCATGCCCAGCTAATTTTTGTATTTTTAGTAGAGACAGGGTTTCACCATGTTGGTCAGGCTGGTCTCGAACTCTTGACCTCAAGTGATCCACCCGCCTCGGCCTCCCAAAGAGCTGGGATTACAGGCATGAGCTACTGCAACTGGCCTCTACTAAATATATTTTTTAAAAATTAGTCGGGGCTGGGTTTGGTGGCTCACGCCTGTAATCCCAGCACTTTGGAAGCCCGAGGCAGGTGGATCACGAGATCGGGAGATCAAGACTATCCTGGCCAACATGGTGAAACCCCGTCTCTACCAAATTACAAAAAATTAGCTGGGCGTGGTGGCATACACCTGTAGTCCCAGCTACTCTGGAGACTGATGCAGGGGAATCACTTGAACCCGGTAAGTGGAGGTTGCAGTGAGCCGAGATTGCACCACTGCACTCTAGCCTGGCGACAGAACAAGATTCTGTCTCAAAAAAAAAAAAAATTTAGTCGGGCATGGTGGCACAAGCCTGTATCCCAGCTACTGGGGAGGCTGATATGGGAGGATCACTTGAGCCCAGGAATTCAAGACTTCTGCACGACACCTTGTCTCAGAAAGAAAAAGAAGAAAGAGAAAAAAGTAAAATAGATAACGCAGAAATGAATACAATGGGAAGAAACAGTCCCTATAATCTCACTCCTCAGATATTAACCATTAGAAACTCCTTGATGTGATTCTGCGTTTAGCTGAATTGACAAATGTATGCCCATTTTGGGAGAGGGAAAACGTTATTAACGTTTTCAGAGCCTCCTTCCTCCCTGTCCTCTCTGAGGAAGGAAACTTGGTGTGTTAGGCAGCTGCAGCCTGGGCTTTATCCTGCGGATCTGGGTAATGGGTGGAGGTGGGGGAGAAAGAAGCTACAAGAGAAAGGGCAGAGGTTGTAGGGTGGGAAAAATGGGGAGAGGCTGAAGTTTTGAGGGAGTGTTTGGGGGATCCAGACGCAGATTTGGGGGCTGCTGTGCTGTGAGATACTGAAAAAGAGTGAGGGGTCAGACAGTGAGAGAGAGAGAGAGAGAGAGAAAGCAGCAGGGAGGAAATTGGAGGAAGTTTTACTGAGATTATGGATGATATCTGCTTTAACATTCTCAAAAGAATTGGATAAATATTTAAATTGCTTTGCAGTTTCGTTTGTTTGTTTGTTTCAGAGGAGGAAATAGTGTTTCTAATTCAACGGGGGGCTGAGACTGGCTCTGGGTGGATTAGCTTTACCCAGATTACTTTTTTATAAACAGAAAGCTCAATTACCTTATCATCATAAAAAGAAAAACTGCTAAAATATCTTGTCTAGGTAATGTATGCCAGTCACTGTGCTAAGTACTCCTCTGTATTCATTTATTTAATTCTACAGTAGCCCAATGGGGGTGGGTACTACTATTATCCCATTTTACAGACAAGGAAACTGAGGCTTAGAGAGATGAAGCAACTTGCCCAAGATCACACAGCCTCCAAGTGGGAGAGCTGGGATGAGACAATTTGTCTATTATCTTAACTTTCTGGTAAACGCAGTTGTTTTGTTTAAATTGATTAACTCATTAATTTTGCTGTAAGAACCTTAAGGAAGATTCTTATTGATTGAGACAGAGTCTCACTCCATCACCCAGGCTGGAGTGTAGTGATGTGATCTTGGCTCACTGCAACCTCCACCTCCCAGGTTCAAGCAATTCTCCTGCCTCAGCCTCCCAAGTAGCTGTGATTATAGGTGTGTTCCACCACGCCCGGCTAATTTTTTTGTATTTTTAGTAGAAACAGGGTTTCACCATGTTGGCCAGGCTGGTCTCGAACTCCTGACCTCAAGTGATCTGCCCGGCTCAGCCTCCCGAAGTGATGGGATTACAGGTGTGAGCCACCACACCCAGCCAGAAGATTTTTTTTTTTATATAGTAATGGGGGTCTCACTATGTTGCCCAGGCTGATCTTAAACTCTGGGGCTCAAGGGATCCTCCTGCCTCAGCCTCCTGGGTAGCTGGGGCTTCAGGCATGCACCACCACTGCGTCTGGCTCTGTTTTATTTGTTTTTTGTGAGTTGCTGCAAATGCCTTTCTGTTCATGATAGAGTAAGGATATACATAAATAATAGTTAGGCATGTACCGTCACGAAGCCACCCCACAACTCCTTGCCGTTATCTGTGTTAAGAAGCTGAAGCTGGCCAGGAGCAATGGCTCTCACACCTGTAATCCCAGCACTTTGGGAGGCTGAGGCGGGCGGATCACAAGGTCAGGAGATCGAAACCATCCTGGCTAACACAGTGAAACGCTGTCTATACTAAAAATACAAAAAAATAGCCGGGCGTGGTGGCGGGCACCTGTAGTCCCAGCTACTTGGGAGGCTGAGGCAGGAGAATGGCGTGAACCCAGGAGGCAGAGCTTGCAGTGAGCCGAGATAGCGCCACTGCACTCCAGCCTGGGTGACAGAGTGAGACTCCGTCTCAAAAATAAAAAGAAGCTGAAGCCGAGTGGGACATGGACACTAATCTAGAGAAGGCAGCTTTTAAGTTGTGGGATTTGAACTCAGCTGTTTTTTTTGTTTTTGTTTTTGTTTTTGTTTTTCTGAAGAATCATACAGAAGTTGGAATTACTACGGTGAGGAGTAGGGTTGCATTTCAGTTACCCTGGTACAGATTCACAGACCCTGAAGGCTGGACCTGGACGAGATGTCCAGAGTTATCCGTTCCAGTCCCTGCTTTAGTTTATGACGCTCTACTGCAGTTTCTTCCACAGATGTCACCTGGCCCGAGTGTGAACACCTCCGCTGGTGGGAGACCTGGTTTTGCAGAGAGCACAGAGGCAGGGGAACGTAGCTGAGAAAGCAGGCCAGGGTGGAGCAGTGAAGGGGAAGGAATTCCTGAGACTTAGCTGGGATGAGCACAGGGGGACTGCCAGAGGGGACAGGAATGCAGGCAGAGTGGAAAAACATTTCCTCAAGTGCCTTCACTACAATATCAGTTCTTTTATGTACAGCCCTTCCAAGTTGAGGGAGTAAAAGTATGTTATTTCAAAGAAACAAGTTCCCCCGGAGCCAAACTACTATAACAAAGTATATTTCCCTTTTTGCCTTGGCTGCTAGGAAGCCCTTAGATAGGTTATATATTCAACCTCGGTAACAAACTCAGTCCAGGCACCTGATAGATTTATCTCTATATTTTTCTAATGGCTTTCCATCTCTTTTTATTTGTTTATGTATTTGAGATGGAGTCACACTCCGTGGCTCAGGACAGAGTGCAGTAGTGTGATCTCGGCCCACTGTAACCTCTGCCTCCTGGGTTCAAGCGATTCTCCTGCCTCAGCCTCCTCAGTAACTGGGATTACAGTCATAATTAGCTCAGCACCATCATGCTAATTTTTGTATTTTTAGTAGAGATGGGGTTTTGCCATGTTGGCCAGGCTGGTCTTGAACTCCTGACCTCAGGTTATCCGCCCGCCTCAGCCTCCCTAAGTGCTAGAATTACAGGTGTGAACCACCACCCCCGGCCTCAATCTGTCTTTTTAGATTAATGTTTTATAATGTTTGCTTTAACACTAAACAACTATCTGAATGTAAGACCATCGCCTCCTCTAAGAAGCCTTCCCTGTCTGTGCCCCTACAGCCCCCCCGCATTACTGCTAATGTAGCATCTCCCACTGTCTTGTTCAGTCTGTTTACTCTCTTTGTTTCCCCTACCTAGGCCCAATTCTGCAACTCCAGCTACAGAAACAGGGACCAGCACATAGCTGATGCTCCATAAATTATCAAACCCTACAGAAAGGCTCTTGTAGGAAATGAGGCCTGATTAATAAGCACCTCTTCTCTGCATACACTATCTCATGTGGCACTCACATGACCAGTATCTTAACAGATGAAGATCCGGAGGGTCAGAGGGGTGAAGTGATTTGCTCCTGGTCACACAGCCTGTAAGTGTCAATGAAGGATGTGAACCCAACTCTGTCTGATTTTAAAGTTCCTGCTCTCCACCGTGGCTTTGTACGTCATCACTGTGGTTCTTTCATGTGGAGGGGAGAACCTGAGGACTCCAGCTGCAGCTGCCTATGGAGGGGGGCGGGGCCTGGGAAAAGTCACTCAGGGTCCCTGGGCCTCAGACTTCTCCTTTTTTTTTTTTTTGAGACGGAGTCTCGCTCTGCCGCCCAGGCTGGAGTGCAGTGGCCGGATTTCTGCTCACTGCAAGCTCCGCCTCCCGGGTTCACGCCATTCTCCTGCCTCAGCCTCACGAGTAGCTGGGACTACAGGCGCCCGCCACTGCGCCCGGCTAGTTTTTTGTATTTTTTAGTAGAGACGGGGTTTCACCATGTTAGCCAGGATGGTCTCGATCTCCTGACCTCGTGATCCGCCCGTCTCGGCCTCCCAAAGTGCTGGGATTACAGGCTTGAGCCACCGCGCCCGGCTTTTTTTTTTTTTTTTTTTTTTAAGACAGAGTCTCACTGTGTCACCCAGGCTGGAGTGCAAGATCATGGCTCACTGCAGCCTCAACCTCTTGAGCTCAAGTGATCCTCCCACCTCAGCCTCCCAAGTAGCTAGGACTACAGGTGCACACCACCACACCTGGCTAATTTTTTTTGTATTTTGTTGTTGTTGTTGAGATGGGTTTTTGCCACATTGCCCAGGCTGGTATCCAATGCCTAGGCTTAAGCTGTCCAGCCACCTTGGCCTCCCAAAGTGCTGGGATTACAGGTGTGAGCCACCACACCTCAGCAGTCTCCTCCTTTGTAAAATGAAGGGGTTGGATCAGCAATTGTCAGCCCTAGGGGTCCATTTGCATCACCTGGGGAGCTCTTCAAAGAGACTGATTCCTGGATCCCACCTCAGGTCAATTAAGCCAAAATGGCTGAAGGCAGGTCCCAAAGTTCATGAAACTCTCAGGTGATCTGGATGCTGGAGAGAGCTGAGGACACTAAACTCGCCCCTCAGTGAGGCCCATTGCAGGAAGCCCCTCGACCTGGCATGATGGAAAGACCAGGGCTGTGGAGCCAAGTGGGCATGGGATCTGATCCCACATCTGTTCTTTCGTATACATCAACATCCTCGTTCAGCACAGGAGAGCAAGGCTGGTGAAGTCTGAGGTCTCGTAGCGAAGAAGTGACATTGTGGAGGTTTCAATCCTGGTCTGCGCTCTGGAACTGCAGGATATTGAGGAGGGTCTTAGACAAGGAAAGGAGGTGTGGGTGGGCAGGTTCACTTGGAGCCTGTGTCTGTCCTGGCAGACCTGAGGCCTGGGTGGGGCCCGTCTCGGGGATCCCAAAGCCATCCCTGCCCGTGACTCACACTGTTTTCGTAGCAGGTGTTGGGGCAGCATGAAGTCAGCCACACCTCCCACACCTCTCACACGTCTGTTGCCTCCTAGCCTAGCACGTGCCCAGACACCTCCACCACCCATGGTGCCCCAAGCCCTGGGCAGTGACAGGCCAGTGTGGACAAGCCAGCCAGCCTGTGTGTGATTGGGGTGTTGGCATTGGCTGCAAGAACACACTGACAGGAAGGCTGATGCCAACTCAAGGCACAAGCAGAACTTTTTCCAAACACCCACCCCATTGCTCCTGTGCCCGGTGGTCTTGGGCAAGTCCCTACACCGCTTTTTTTTTTTTTTTTTTTTGAGACAGAGTCTCGCTCTGTCACCCAGGCTGGAGTGCAGTGGCCAGATCTCAGCTCACTGCAAGCTCCGCCTCCCGGGTTTACGCCATTCTCCTGCCTCAGCCTCCCGAGTAGCTGGGACTACAGGCGCCCGCCACCTCGCCCGGCTAGTTTTTTTTGTATTTTTTAGCAGAGGCGGGGTTTCACCGGGTTAGCCAGGATGGTCTCAATCTCCTGACCTCGTGATCCGCCCGTCTCGGCCTCCCAAAGTGCTGGGATTATAGGCTTGAGCCACCGCGCCCGGCCCCTACACCACTTTGACAGTCTACAACATGTGTATAAAAGCATGGCTCATGGAGTTCCCATGAGCTCCAGAACCC
Source organism: Theropithecus gelada (assembly GCF_003255815.1). Classification (NCBI taxonomy): domain Eukaryota; kingdom Metazoa; phylum Chordata; class Mammalia; order Primates; family Cercopithecidae; genus Theropithecus; species Theropithecus gelada. The sequence goes on from NC_037668.1 coordinate 48,945,600, forward strand.
CAAGCTCTTAACCCCCACAGAGTCAGACCAGGCTGCCCCTCACCTGGACTGTCTCCCCCATCTTTCTTCCTTTTAGGTCTCAGTCCAAATGTCACTCTCCAGAAAAGCCTTTCTTGTCGACCCTCTCTAAGGGAACTCTCCTTTTCTTCTCCCTCACTGCACCCACCTCATTTCCTTCATTGTACTTATCAGAATTTCTTCTTTCTTTCTTTTCTTTTTTTTTTTTTTTTTTTTGAGACAGAGTCTTGCTCTTGTCACCCAGGCTGGAGTGCAATGGTACGATCTCAGCTCACTGCAACCTCCACCTCCTGGGTTCAAGTGATTCTCCTGCCTCAGCCTCCCAAGTAGCTGGGATTACAGGCACGTGCCACCACACCTGGCTAATTTTGTATTTTTTGTTTTTAGTAGAGACGGGGTTTCACCATGTTGGCCATGCTGCTCTCGAACACCTGACTTCAGGTGATTCACCCACCTTGGCCTCCCAAAGTGCTGGGATTACAGGCGTGAGCCACTACACCCAGCCACTTATCAGAATTTCTAATTCTAAACATGGTTTCTTGGTGACTTATCTATTGTCTAGCTCTCCAATCAGATTACAAATCAAATGTAGGTACTGTCCTTTTGTCATGTCATCTCTCTCTCTCTCTGAGAGACAAGGTCTCGCTCTGTCACCCAGGCTAGAGCGCAGTGGTGCAATCACAGCTCACCACAGCCTCGAACTTCTGGGCTCAAGCGATCCTCCTACCTCAGCCTCCTGAGTAACTGGCATCACCATGCCTGGCTACTTTTTTCCTTTTCTTTTCTTTTTTTTTAGACAAGGTCTCGCTCTGTCATCTAGGATGAAATGCAGTGGCATAATTATAACTCAGCATCGAGCTCCCAGGTCGACCTCACTGCAACCTCCCAGGCTCAAGTGATCCTCCCCCTTCAGCCTTTCACACAGCTGGGACTACAGGCACGTGCCACCATGCCCAGCTAATTTTTTTTTTTCTATTTTTTGTAGAGATGGAGTCTCATTATATTGCCTAATCTAGTCTCGAACTCCTAGGCTCAAGTGATCCACCTGCCTTGGCCTCCAAAAGTGCTGGGATTACAGGCGTGAGCCACTGCACGCAGACCTGGCTAATTTTTAAATTTTTAGTAGGGATGAGGGCTCACTGTGCTGTTCAGACCTGTCTCTGTCTCCTGGCCTCAAGTGATCCTCCCTCCTTGGCCTCCCAAAGTGCTGGGATTATAGGCATGAGCCACTGCACCCAACTCGTCGTGTCTCTTTATTGAGGTATAACCTACACGCCATACCATTCATCCATTTTAAGTGTATAGTTCAATGATTTTTAGTAAATTCAGAGTTGTGCCATCATCACCACAAGCCAGTTTTAGAACACTTGCATCACCCCCTAAAGATCCCACCCTAGCCACTTGCAGTTAATCCCTGCTTTTGTCTTCATCCCCAGACAAACGCTGATCTGTTTTCTGTCTCTCTAGTTTTTCCTTTTCTAGAAATTTCACATAAATGGAGCCAGGCGTGGTGGCTTATTCCTGTAATCCTAGCACTTTGGGAGGCCAAGGCAGATGGATCACCCAAGGTCAGGAGTTTGAGACCAGCCCGGCAACATAGTGGGATCCTGTCTCTATAAAAAAATTAGCCAGGGCAGTGGTGCATGCCTGCAGTTCCAGCTACCTAGGAGGCTGAGGTGAGAGGATTGCTTGAGCCCAGGAGGTCGAGGCTGCAGTGAGCCATGTTTGTACCACTGCAGTCCAACCTGGGCAACAGAGCAAGACTCTGTCTCAAAAAATAAAATAAAATAAAATGAAGAGTTAGTAAAGGCTGCAGGAGTCCACAGCTCAGAATCTGCTGAGAACAGAAGGGATAGGAGAGGGGAGAGTGTACGGACAGGCAAGATTTCCAAAGGCAAATGCTTGTCAGGAGGTAAGTGCGCCACATTTGGGGGAGACAGGCCCTCCTACCCTACAGGTGGAAGGAAGAGTTGGTTCAAGAATTCTCAGGACAGTTGATCTTAAAAACATATCCCTTTTCACCAAGAAGTTCTACTTACAAATTCCTTTAATTATGGAAATAATTAAAAGTATGCATAAAAGTGTAACTACAAAAATTTTCCCTTGCAGAGTAGATTATGGTAGAAAAAAATAGAAACTCATTATGTCTATCATAACGTTGAGGAGATTTTGGCAGAATCTCTACAAGCCATTAAAATATATTGATGTCGAATATCTATTTAAGTGGAAAAATGTGCTGGGCTAGGTGGCACACACCTGTAATCCTAGCACTTTGGGAGGCCAAGGTGGGCGAATCACCAGAGGTCAGGAGTTCGAGACCAGCCTGGCCAACATGGGGAAACCCCGGCTCTACTAAAAATAGAAAAAAAAAAAATAGCTGAGCATTGCAGTGGGTGCCTGTAATCCCAGCTACTTGGGAGGCCGAGGCAGGAAGATCGCTTGAGTCCAAGAGGTGGAGGTTGCAGTGAGCCCAGATCGCACCCCTGCACTCCAGCCCAGCAACAGAGTGAGACTCAGTCTCAAAACAAAAGAAAAGAAATGGAAAAATGCTCATGATTTGTGGCTGAATTAAGCAAAAGGATAATTTTTATATTGCATGTGCCCTACAACTTAGCAATTCTATCTTAGGTCTTTATCTCAGAAAAATTTGTGTTCTTGTGTTCAATACATATGAAGACTTGTAATCAGGTGCAGTAGCTGAGTTTGAGAGCAGCCTGGGCAACACAGTGAGACCCCCATCTCTACCAAAAGTAAATTAGTCAGATGTGATGGTGTGCACTTATAGTCCCAGCTACTCAGGAGGCTGAGACAGGAGGACCAGAGGTTGAAGCTGCAGTGGAGCCATATTCGCACCACTGCACTCCAGCCTGGGTGACAGAGGAAGACCCTGTCTCACACACACAAATAAAGACTTCTACCAGAATGTTGTGTAGCACAGTTTGCAAAAGCAAAAGGAATGAACTAGGATGAATGAATGAACACAGATCAATGTGAACACACCTCTACAACATAATGTCAAACCCAAACACCAACTAGCAAAAGGATGTGTGCGGAATAATGCCATTTATTTGAAGCGTAACCATATCAAGTGCATGAATAAGAATGATAAACCCCAAATTTTTGAGAGATTTACTCTGGGGAGGAGTACAGCAGAAGGATTGCAAAGGGGCCCCCAGGGGCTTCAACTGTATCTGATAGTTTTTATTAAAAAAAAAAAAAAGCCAAAGCAAATATGCTAAAAATATTAGGATTCGTCAAAACTTGGTTATGGGTATCAGTATATGTTATAGTAGTCTCTGGATTTTTGTCTGCTTACAATACTTCACCTGAAAAACAGCTTTCATTGTATCTTGTTAATATAAATGAAGGTATGGAAAAACTGTAATTTAAAGAGTGTATAGCAAGGCCAGGTGCGGTGGCTCACACCTGTAATCCCAGCACTTTGGGATGGCGAGGCGAGTGGATCACCTGAGGTCAGGAGTTTGAGATCAGCCTGGCCAACATGGCGAAACCCCATCTCTAGTAAAAATACAAAAAATTGCTGGGCATGGTGGTGTGCACCTGTAGTCCCAGGTGCTTAAGAGGCTGAGACAGGAGAATCGATTGAACCCGGGAGGCAGAGACCGCAGTGAGCTGAGACTGTGCCACTGCACTCCAGCTTGGGTGACAAGAGCAAAATTCTGTCTCAAAAACATAAATAAATAAAAGAATATGTAGCAAATAATCATGATCATTTCCATGTGATGAGATGACTGGTTATATTTTTCTATTTACTTTTGCATACCTATATTTTCTGATTTTCCTATGATGAACATGTCTTACCTGTGCAACTTAAAACCTAAAACAAAAAAGCATATAGAAAAGCTGTAGAGGGGGTATTGCAGGCAAAGATGGCAACAGAGGTCAAGGCCTGGCTGTGGAGAAGCTGCCAGAACATTGGATATCAGACAGGGGAAGGATGGGAAGAAAAACTGCTGGGAAGGGGAACTGGTGGCACAATGGCAGACCTTGAGTGCCAGGCCAAGGAGCTGCAACTTGACCTTGAAGGCCATGGGGCCTCCAACTGGAGTCCATGGCCACTGGGAGCCTCAAGCATATTCCCGGGAATCTGGCTCCACCAAGATTTTCATAATTTGAGGCCTTCGTTTTAGTGATCATCTCTAAACAGTGAGTACAGGCCTATCCTGACTTGTCTGAATGATCCAGCCATAATCCAGAGCCACCAATGTAATTTCAGGGTCCGGGTTGGTTTGTGCCTGGGGTCAGGTTGGTGCCAGCTGCCCCACTTTGATTGTCTTGGGCAGATGAGGAAAGAAAGGAGCAGGTCTCAGCTTGGCCGGTTTATTCTGCAGCCCCATGAGCTCAGCGCTTGGGCCTGGGAGAATTCCAAGGGCCTGAAAGATGTTCCAATCTTGAAAAAAGAATTTTAATGACTCTAAAGCAACAAAAGCAACCACCAAAACAACACATGGATGCGCACACACACACACGCACACCCTGCATGTGAAATCATTTCAACTGTGAAAGTATAAAATTGAATCGAAATCATTTCAATTGCGAAAGCATAAACATGAATATTTTCATGGCAAAAAATATTAGATGTGGAATGTGGGTGTGTTTTAATATGTTTGGTAAGGGGAGAAGTGGAGTCTCCAAAAGTAGGGATGCTGGAGGACTATGAAGTTCCTTAAAGCATAGAGGGATGGATAGGATCCCAGCAAAGAAGGCCAAATGGAGACCTGCTGTGCTCACCCCCTTAATGGTTCCCCTTCATGCAAACTGGAAAAGAACTGGGCAAATTGAATCAGCATACACAGCAGTGCAGGAGTGCCAAGGGAAAAACAAAGGCCAGGCAGCAAACAGCACGCTGGCACAGCCTGCAAAACACTCATCATTCAAAGGGTGTGATTTCGATTCTGCAAAATGATGTCATCCAGCACATTCAATGGATGTTGTTTATCTAAATTTGTGGTCGTATTTGTATTTAATCTGGTTTTATGGCAGTATACGGTCCTGAAGAGTTTGTACCTGGTTTTATGTTTTAAGGAACGGTATAATGAAAATAATTAGAATCAGCACTGTCTGGCCAGAAGGACAGAAGAACCTTCTTCCTTTTGGAGAGCCTGTTTGTAAATCATTCATTTGGGAAACACTACTAGGGGCTCAGGTACTGCTGAAGGGCTGTGGGTGGGGTTGTGGGGATGGGATATGAACTTAACAGCATGTTCTGGATGACCAGTAGCCAGAGCAAGACTGGTGTGAGGCTTGAACTCCTGAGGACAGGGATGGGCGTCTTATTTGGGGCCCCATAGTGCCAAGGGTAAGACCTCAGATGCCATAAGAACGTAACAAAGACTGGCCACCACAGTGGAATTTCCTATCAGAGCGTCCTGCTTCTCCAGGCTGCAGGCAGAGATGTGTCTGTCCTGGGCCGGGTGAATCCAGTGGGTTGACTTGGCACATGGAGGCCTCGATGCATTTTTTTTTTTTTTTTTTTTTTGGAGATGGAGTCTCACTCTGTCACCCAGGGTGGAGTGCAGTGGTGCCGTCTCGGCTCACTGCAACCTCCACCTCCCGGGTTCAGGTGATTCTTGTGCCTCAGCCTCCTGAGTAGCTGGGACTAAAAGTGTGCACCGCCACACCTGGCTAATTTTTTTATTTTTTATTTTAGTAGAGATAGGGTTTCACCATGTTGTCCAGGCTGGTCTCCAACTGCAGAGCTCAGGCAATCCACCCAATTCAGCCTCCCAAAATGTTGGGATTACAGGCGTGAGCCACTGCACCCAGCCCTTCAATGTATATTTGCAAATAAGAGAGGCCAGGAGGAGGAAGATGCCTCTCTTTCCTTCATTTCTCTCATCCAATCCGCCAGCATGTCTTTTTGCTCGATCCCCAAAGTGCACCCAGCCCCAGCCCCTCCACCATGGCCTCCAGCATTCTCTCCTGGACCGTGTGGATGGCCTTACCAGTCTCCTGGCGCTGCCTCCTCCACACACAGCAAGAAGGAGATGTTTTCTTTTTCTTTTTCTTTTTTTTTTTTTTTTTTGAGACGGAGTCTCTCTCTGTCGCCCAGGCTGGAGTGCAGTGGCCAGATCTCCACTCACTGCAAGCTCTGCCTCCCGGGTTCATGCCATTCTCCTGCCTCAGCCTCCCATGTAGCTGGGACTACAGGCGCCCGCCACCATGCCCCGCTAATTTTTGTATTTTTAGTAGAGACGGGGTTTCACTGTGTTAGCCAGGATGGTCTCGATCTCCTGACCTCGTGATCCGCCTGTCTCGGCCTCCCAAAATGCTGGGATTAGAGGCATGAGCCACCGCGCTCGGCGATGTTTACTTTTAAGGCATAATTTTTTTAGAGCAGTTTTAGGTTCACAGAAAAACAGAGGAAGATGCAGGGATCTCCCCTATACCTCCAGGTTCCACACATGCACAGCCTCCCCTATTATCAACATCCCCCAACAAAGTGGTGCGTTTATTAGAATTGATGAACCTGACACATCATTGTCACCCAGAGCCCATTGTTTAACTTAGGATTCACTCTTGGTATTGTACATTCTGCATTCTATGAGGCTGGACAAACGTCTAATGCCATGTATCCATCATTAAACCATCAAATAAAGTATGTTCACTGCCCCACACATCTGCTGTGCTCTGCCTATTCATTGCTCCCTCTCCCCAAACCACTACAAGTCATTGGTCTCTTTATTATCTCCATAGTTTTGCCTTTTCCAGAATGTCATATAGTCAGAATCATACAGCCTTTTCAGATTCTTTCTTTCTCCTTCTTACATTTAGTAATATATAAATTTCCTCCATGTCTTTTTTTTTTTTTTAAATAGAGATGGGATCTCACTATGTTTCCTAGGCTGGTCTTGAACTCCTGGGTTCAAGCGGTCCTCCCACCTTGACCTCCCAAAGTACTGGGATTCAAGGTGTGAGCCACTGCGCCTGGCCTCCATGTCTTTTCATAGTTTGATAGCTTTTTTTTTTTTTTTTTTTTAGCACTGGAAAACATTCCCTTGTCATTGTCTGGATGTACCACAGTTTCTTTACCATTTATCTGCTGAAAGACATCTTGGTTGCTTCCAACTTTTGGCAATTGTGAACAAAGCTGCTAGAAACACCTGTGTGCAGGTTTTTGTGTGGACATAAGTTTTCAGTTCTTTTAGGTAAATACCAGGAACTGTGATTGTTGGATCATATGTTAAGAGTATGTTTCATTTTGTAAGAAACTGCCATACTGTATTCCAAAGGGGCCGTACCATTTTGCATTCCCGTTAGCAACGAATGAACGAATGAGCGTTCCTGTTGCTCTACATCCTCCCCAGTGTTTGGTGCTGTCAGTGTTCTTGATTTTGGCCGTTCTAATAGGTATATCAGGAGGGAGATTTTTAAAGGGTGAATATCCTGCCCTCGTAATTTTGGTGGCTACCTGCCAAGCTTAAAATTAAATTCAAATTCTTTTTTTTTTTTGAGGCAGAGCCTTGCTCTGTTGCCCAGGCTGGAGTGCAGTAGCGCCATCTCGGCTTACTGCAACTTCTGCCTCCCATGTTCGAATGATTCTCTTGCCTCAGCCTCCTGAGTAGCTGGGATTACAGGCACCTGCCACCACACCTGGCTAATTTTTTTTTTTTTCCTGAGACGGAGTCTTGCTCAGTTGCCCAGGCTGGAGTGCAGTGGCATGATCTCGTCTCACTGCAAGCTCCGCCTCCTGGGTTCACGCCATTCTCCTGCCTCAGCCTACTGAGTAGCTGGGACTACAGGTGCCCGCCACCACGCCCAGCTAATTTTTTTTTTGTATTTTTAGTAGAGATGGGGTTTCACCACGTTAGCCAGGATGGTCTCGATCTCCTAACCTTGTGATCCACCCTCCTTGGCCTCCCAAAGTGCTGGGATTACAGGCGTGAGCCACCGCGCCTGGCCTAATTTTTGTATTTTTAGTAGAGACGGGGTTTCACCATGTTGGCCAGCCTGGTCTCAAACTCCTGACCTCAAGTGATCCACCCGCCTCGGCCTCCCAAAGTGCTGGGATTATAGGCATGAGCCACCATGCCTGGCCTAAATTCAAATTATTTATGGTAGCTTTCAAAGGCTCATGAGATCTACCTCTACCCGCCTCTGCCACTTCCTCTCCCCAACTCTGCTCTGTGTTCACTAACCTCTAGCTGCCTGGATGTTCCTGGAACACACGAGTCATCGGGTTTCAGGGCCTTTGCCCTTGCCGCTCCTTCTGCCTGGGATGCTCTTCCTCCATGACTCAGCAGGTGGCTCTTCCTGACCTGTGAGGTTTCATCGCAGACGTCACCTCCCCAGAGGGACCCTTTTGGCTGACCCCCTGCATGATACAGTCACCCCCACCCCCAATGCATTACACTGTTTCAAGTCTTCCTAGCTCTTACCACTTCCTGAACTTGTCATTGTATTTGTTACTCCTTTAATGTTTCAATCCATAGTAGATCTTGAGTCCCCATGAAGGCATAGGTCATCTCTGTCCTGGTCACAGCTAAATCTCCAGCACTAGAATGGAGCCTGGCACATAGTAGGTGCTCAGTAAAAGCTTGCTGAGTCAACAATGGTCTACCACTTCACACCCACTAGAATGGCTATAATCAAAAAGGTAAAGAGATAGAGCAACTAAAATGCTGGTGGTGATGGAAAATGAGGCAGACACTTTGAGTTTGTCAGTTCCTCAAAAAGTTAAACAGAGTTACCATGTGACCTAGCAATTCCACTCCTAGATATACAGCCAAGAGAAATGAAACTATGTCCACACAAAACATGTTCATGAATGATCAAGCAGCACTATTCATAATAGCCAAAAAATAGAAATAACCCAAATATCTATCAGCTGACAAGTATGTAAATGAAATGTTGTATATGGCATGCACAGCGGCTCATGCCTGTAATCCCAGCCACTTTGGGAGGCAGAAGCATGAGGATTGCTTGAACTCAGGATTTCAAGACCAACCTGGGCAACACGATGAAATCCTGTCTCTACAAAATATACAAAAATTAGCTGTGCATGATGGTGCATGCCTGTAGTCCCAACTACTCGGGAGGCTGAGGCACGAGAATTGCTTGAACCTGGGAGATGGAGGTTGCAATAAGCTTTGTTTGTGCCATTGCACTCTAGCTTGGGCAACAGAGCAAGACCCTGTCTCTAAATAAATAAATAAATATTGACTTGGGATGGTGGCTTATAGCTGTAATCCCAGCACTTTAGGAGGTCTGAGGTGGGAGGATGACTTGAGTTCAGGTCCCAGGCTGGAGTGCAGTGGTGTGATCTCGGCTCACTGCAAGCTCCGCCTCCCGGGTTCATGCCATTCTCCTGCCTCAGCCTCCCGAGTAGCTGGGACTACAGGCGCCTGCCACAATGCCCAGCTAATTTTTTGTATTTTTAGTAGAGATTGAGATGGTCTTGATCTCCTGACCTCGTGATCCACCTGTCTCGGCCTCCCAAAGTGCTGGGATTACAGGTGTGAGCCACTGTACCCGGCCCCCCATCTCTACTTTTAAAGAATTAGCTGGGCACGATGGTGGATGCCTGTGGTCCCAGTTACTTGGGAAGCTGAGATGGGAGGACTGCTTGAGCCCAGGAATTAGAGGCTGCAGTGCGCCGTGATGACTCCACTGCATGCCAGCCTGATTAATAAAGTGAGACTCTGTCTCAAATTATAAAAAATAAGAAAGTTGTACATCATTATAATACAATATTATTCAGCAACAAAAAGGAATGAGGCACTGACATGCTATGACGTACAAGCTTAAAAATCATTATACCAAATAAAAGAAGCCAGACACAAAGGTCACGTATTGTATGATTTCATGTGTGTGAAATGTCACAATAGGCAAATACATAGAGACAGAAAGTACATTCGTGGTTGCCAGGTGCTGGAGGGAGGGCGGATGGGGAATGACTGCTAATGAGCATACATTTCAGGGAGATGATGAAATGTTCTGGAATTAGATAGTAGTGATGGCTGCACAACTTTGTGAATACACTAAGAACGACTAACTCGGTTCACTAAGTTTTATTGTATGTGAATTGTATCTGTATTTTTTTTTTTTTTTTTTGAGATGGAGTTTTGCTCTTGTCACCCAGGCTGGAGTGCAGTGGCGCAATCTCAGCTCACCGCAACCTCTGCCTCCCAGGTTCAAGTGATTCTCCTTCCTCAGCCTCCCAAGTAGCTGGGATTATAGGCGCCCACCACCACGCCCAGCTGATTTTTGTATTTTTAGTAGAGACGGGGTTTCTGCATGTTGGCCAGGCTGGTCTTGAACTCCGGGTCTCAGGTGATCCACCCGCCTTGGCCTCCCAAAGTGCTGGGATGACAGGTGTGAGCCACCGTGCCCGGCCTATATCTGTATTTTTTAAAAACCTTTTTATGTCTCTAATCTCAGCACTTTGGGGAACCGAGGTGGGAGGATCACTTGATCCCAGGAGTTTGAGACCAGCCTGGGCAACATAGCAAGACCCCATCTCTACAAAAACAAAGTTAGCTGGATATCATGGTGAATGCCTGTCATCCTAGCTACACGGGAGGCTGAGGTGGGAGCATAGCTTGAGCCCAGGAGGTTGAGGCTGCAGTGAGCTATGACTGTGTCACTGCAATCTAGCCTGGGTGACAGACTGAGACCCTGTTTCCAAAAAAAACCCAAAACAAAACATCTTGTACACAAATGTTTACAGCAGCATTATTCATAGTAGCCTAATGTGGAAACAACCCAAAGGTCCATCCACTGATTAATGGAGAAACAAGATGTGGTCTATCCACACATTAGAATATTATTCAACCATAAAAAGGAGTGAAATACGTATACATGCTACAACATGGATGAACCTGGAAAACAAACTAAGTGAAAGAAACCAGTCACAAAAGTTTACATTTTGCATTATCCTATTTATACAAAATGTCCAGAATAGGCAAATCTATAGAGATAGAAAGTAGAGGAGTACCCGCCTAGGTCTGGGAGTGACTGCCAATGGGTAAGAGGTTTCTCTTGGGGGTAAAAATGTCCTGAAATTGGGTTACAGTAATGGCTGTATAAACCTCTCTATATACTAGAAATCATTGTATTGTACTTTCTAAATGAGTGAACTTTTTTTTTTTTTTTTTTTTTTTTTTTTGAGACGGAGTCTTGCTCTGTCGCCCAGGCTGGAGTGCTGGGGTGCAGTGGCACGATCTGGGCTCACTGCAAGCTCCACCTCCTGGGTTCCCGCCATTCTCCTGCCTCAGCCTCCCGAGCAGCTGGGACTACAGGTGCCCGCCACTATGCCCGGCTAATTTTTTGTATTTTTTAGTACAGACGGGGTTTCACTGTGTTAGCCAGGATGGTCTCAATCTCCTGACCTCATGATCCGCCCGCCTCAGCCTCCCAGAGTGAGGAGCCTCCCAGCGCCCGGCCATGAGTGAACTTTTGTGACATATAAATTATATCTCAACAAAGCCTTTTAAAAGTTTATTGAATGGGCTGGGCGCGGTGGCTCACACCTGTGATCCTAGCATTTTGGGAGGCCGAGAGCTGGGCAGATCACCTGAGGTCAGTAATTCGAAACCATTCTGGCCAATATGGTGAAACCCCAGCTCTACTAAAAATACAAAACTTAGCCGGGTGCGATGGTGCACACCTGTAATCCTAGCTACTTGGGAGGCTGAAGCAGAAGAATTGCATAACCCCTGGAGATGGAGATGGCAGTAAGCTGAGGTCGCATCACTGCACTCCAGCCAGGGCAACAAGCAAGACTCCATCTCAAAAAAAAAAAAAAAGTGTATTAAATGAAGGAGGAGAAGATAAAGTGGAAGGAAGGGAAAACAGTTGAGAAACTGCCCTAGGTCTGGACTGAGCTGATTCCCTAAGATACCCCCACTGGGGAGCCTGGGTCGCCCTTTAGTTCCCTCCCTTCCTTCCTTTCTTCCTCTCTCCTCCCCTCTCCCCTCCCAGGGTCTGTGATTCTGGTGGAAAGTCTGGTCCAAGCTGGGCTGGCAGGAGGAGCCACCTGCCATGGTGCATGGCTGTCCCCTGGTGGTGATCTAAAGTGAAGACTTGGAAACGTGGTCGAGGCCAGAGGCCTGGGAATGGTGATTATTAGAGGGCTAGGCAAATCCTGGTGAATGAAGGGTGAGGGGGCAGAAGAAACTTCCAGAAGCCAGGAGACAGGGGAATGCCAGGGATGGAGCCCTGCAACACTTTGCTAAGCTTCTGAGGTTGATACTGGGATTCTGATTATTACTGTGCTGGTCTCCGTGTCTGTTTCCTGTTTCCTCCTGCAGTGCTGTGGGCACCGGGGGGAAGGGATGTGTCTGCTGATGCACACCGCCCCCCCAGCACCCAGCACAGTGCTTGGCACTTAGTAGGTGCTCACTAAAAATGTGTGGACTGCAGTTGGTTATAGTAGGAAGAACGAAGAGAAGCCTGGGCTTGAATCCAGTGTTCATCCTGTCAATCCAGTGACTTAGGTAAGTTCTGTGACCTCGGTGAGCCTGAATTGGCTCACTTACCTATGTTGTGTGGAGAATATCCCTTCCCTCTCAGAGTCCTGTACATTTAAATGATCATATTTGTATATAGCTTCAGGCTTATCCTAGGAGCTCCTGGCAGCCAGGAATGGTGAAGAGGCACCACATCCTACATCTGGGTCTGCAGGCCCACAGCGGGGACCCAGCAGCTTCACTGACTTGCTGGGGGATGTCAGCCAAGTCCCTTTACATTCTAGGACTCCGTTATCTCCCTTTTAAAACAAGGAGAATAAGGCCAGGAATGGTGGCTCATGCCTGTAATCCCAGCACTTTGGGAGGCCGAGGCAGGCGGATCACCTGAGGTCAGGAGTTAAGAGTCCAGTCTGGCCCACATGGTGAAACTGTGCCTCTACTAAAAATTCAAAAATTAGCCGGGTAGGGTGGTGTGTGCGCCTGTAGTCCCAGCTACTTGGGAGCCTGAGGCAGGAGAATCACTTGAACCCAGGAGGTAGAGGTTGCAGTGAGCAGAGATCACACCACTGCACTCCAGCCTGGGTGACAGAGCAAGACTCCATCTCCAAAAAAATACAAAATAAAAAAGAAATATGCATAAGAGTTTTGCATACTTTGCTGGCACTGTGAGGTCTCCTCTGAGAGTGGGGGAGGCCATACAGGCTGTATTTGCGGGAGGAGCGTTGAGGGTGTGGAGTGAATGGCAAATGTTTCATCCCAGGTTGTGGAAAGTGGGAGAGAAGGTTTAAGGAGGTGATGCATTTAAAGAGCCCAGTGCAGCTCTGACTCCTGAGGGAGAGCTGGGTTAATGTTGGCTGTTCTCATTCTTGTTACTAATTATATTGGGCACTTTCGAAGGCCAAGGCAGGAGGATCGCTTGAACCCAGGAGCTCAAGACCAGCCTGGGCAACATAGTGAGACCCCCATCTCTACAGAAAATAAAAACAATTAGCCAGGAATGGTAGTGCATGCCTGAGGCTGAGGCAGGAGGGTCATTTGAGCCCAGAAGATCAAGGCTGCAGTGAGCTATGATTGCACCACTGTACTCTAGCCTGGGAGAGAGAGCAAGACCCTGTCCCTAAGGGGGGTTTAAAAAAAATATTGGGTTCAAACCCAGCTCTATCCCTTAAATGACTTATCTCAGGGTCTTAGTTTCCAATCTGTAAAATAGGGACAATAACAGAACCTACCTCAGAAGGTTGCTGTGAAGATTCCCTTAGAAAAAGCATGTTATGGCTGGGCAAGGTGGCTCACGCCTGTAATCCCAGCACTTTAGGAGTCCGAGGCAGGCAGATCACTTGAGGTCAGGAGTTCGAGACCAGCCTGGCGAACATGGTGAAACCCCTGTCTCTACCAAAAATACAAAAATTAGCTGGTCATCGTGGTGGGCACCTGTAGTCCCAGCTACTTGGGAGGCTGAGGCAGGAGAATTGCTTGAACCCGGGGGGCGGAGGTTGTAGTCAGTCGAGATTGCCACTGCACTCCAGCTTGGGTGACAAGAGTGACAGCTTGTGATAAAAAGGGTAGCTCAGGCTCCATCCGTGTGCCTGGACAACTGTTGAGGTCTTCTAAGAAACTGACCAGCAGGGGACAGCAGGTGTCCATCCAGGGAAAGACTCGATGCAAGCCTTCAGGCTGTGATACCCAAGGAGTAGTGATGGGGGCTGGAGGAGAGCCCAGAGCACCATGGAAGCCCTGTGGGGTGGGGAATGGGGCTAGGAGTGGGGCGGAGTGCCCCAAGCTCAAGTGGGTGAGGAGCAACCAGGTCAAGCTCAGGGGGTCTCTGGGAATAGGTAGGAACAGCTTTAGGGGCAGAGAGTAGCAGCAGCCTCAGATGAACCAAGAAGGAAATGAACAGACAGAAAGATGCAGGCTATTTCCCCAGGCTCAGAGCAGACCCACCTAGGGTGAGCAGGAACATTCTGGGTAGAAGAGGATGAGGGACCAGGTCCAGGACAAGTGGGATGGCTCACACCTATAATCCCAGCACCTTGGGGGTTGGGGGCAGGAGGATTGCTGGAGCCCAGGAGGTCTAGGCTATAGTGAGCTATGATTGCACCACTGCACACCAGCCTGAGTGACAGTGAGACCCTGTCTCAAAAAAAAAAAAAAAAAATGTCTAATGTAAGAATGAGCCTTGCTTGGGTAAGCGGATCTAGGGACGAGAGGGACTTTGTGCTGGGATGGAAAGGGCAGAGTTCAGCCTGGGATTTGGGATTGGGAGTTGGGGAGTGGGGGAGTGAAAAAGAGTTGGGCATGGCTTTGTGGGCTGGGATTTGGAAAGCAGGCTTGGCAGCAGGGAGCTGGGGCAGAGAACTGGGCTGGGGGCCTGGGGAGGAGGGGAGGGGAGGACCCATCAGACCTCTAGGAGAGGCAGCTCCCCAGAAGCAATCCTGGAGCCAGGCTTAGCCTCGCCAGGCCTCACCAGGCCTCGACCTTCCAGTGTCCAGTACCAGGCCTCTGAAGGACCAGGGATGACATGGGGTGAGCCCGTGACACACCAGGTTTGACTCCCCTGCCAGTGGGGAGTAAGGAAGCCTCTTCTTCCTCCTTCTCCCGGGCCCCTGCCTGAAGCTCATATTGGGCTCAGAGAGCTCAAAACCCAGAGCCCATTCTTAGACATGGAGATCCACACAAGGTTATAAGCACAGAAGGGTCTGGGGCTGCAGACTCATGGCTCTGGCTGCCTGAGTAGATGGCGCTCACACCAAGTGGTGTTTCCCTTCTTCACCAGTTTTTTTTGTTTTTTTTTTTTTTTTTGAGACAGGGTCTCACTGTGTCGCTCAAGCTGGAGTGCAGTGATCACAGCTTACTACAGCCTCGACCTCCCAGGCTTGAGCAATCCTCCTGCCTCAGCCTCCCCAGTAGCTGGGACCACAGACACACGCCACCATGCTCGACTAATTTTTCAACTTTTTGTAGAGATGGGGTCTCGCCGTGTCATCCAGGCTGATCCAGCTTCTGTCTGTGTCTCTGAAACTTGCCCTGAACCCCCTGGAGAGTGTCTGGGAATCACAAGGGCCTCTACTGTCCGGGCTAGAACAGAGTTCTAGCTCAGGGTTTCCTGAGGCCATGTCCCCATTTTATGGAAGAGGAAATCAACGCACAAGGCCATAGAGGCCAGGTTGTATGGAAAAACAGGACTGGAGCTCCCGACCCAGGGTTCTTCCTTCTGATCTGCAGCGTTAAGCAGATAACCACGCAGTGGCTGCGCCAATCCTGCCTGACAAAGGCCCAGGGCAGTGACGTCCCGAAGAGGGGTCTAAAATGCCACTGACTCTGTGATCTTTGTCAAGCCCATCCCTCTCTCTGGGTATAAATGTATTTAAACTCTAAGACCGAGAGGATCAGAAAAAAATGGGGAATCGTTTAACCTATTTTATGAGGCGATATTGAGAAGTGACAACATGCTAGCAGCCCTCGCTCTCCGCGCCTCCTCAGCCTCGGCGTCCACTCTGGCAGCGCTTGAGGAGCCCTTCAGCCCACCATGGCACTGTAGGAGCCCCTCTCTGGGCTGGCCGAGGCCGAAGCCAAAGCCAGCTCTCTCTGCTTGCAGGGAGGTATGGAGGGAGAGGTGCAGGCGGGAACCGGGGCTGCTCGCGGTGAGTTCCGAGTGGGCATGGGCTCAGCGGGCCCTGCACTCGGAGCGGTCTGCTGGCGCCTCCTGCCCCGGGCATTGAGGAGCTTAGCATCCAGGCCAGCGGCTGCAGAGGGTGGGCCAGGTTCCCCAGCAGTGCCGGCCTGCCAGCGCTGCACTCAGATTCTCGCAGGGCCTCAGCTGCCTCCCTGCAGGGCAGGGCTCTGGACCTGTAGTCCTCCATGCCCAAACCCCTCCCCTCACCTCTCCCCCCACCCCTACCCCCTGCGGTGGGCTTCCACGGCCGGAGCCTCCCAGACCAGCTGCTCTGCTGCTCTGCCGCACGCAGTCCCATCAACCACCCAGGGTCTGAGGAGTATGGGCGCATGGCACGGGACTGGCAGGCAGCTCTGCCCACGTCCCCATCAGGGATCCACTAGGTGAAGCCAGCTGGGCTCCTGAGTCTAGTGGGGACTTGGAGAACTTTTATGTCTAGCTAAGGGATTCACCAATCAGCACTCTGTGTCTAGCTCAAGGTTTGTAAATACACCAAGCAGTACTCTGTATCTAGCTAACCTAGTGCCGACTTGGAGAACTTTTATGTCTAGCTAGGGGATTGTAAATGCACCAATCAGCACTCGGTGTCTAGCTCAGGGATTGTAAATGCACCAATCAGCACTCTGTCAAAATGGACCAATCAGCTGTCTGTAAAATGGACCAATCAGCAGGATGCGAGAAGGGTCAGATAAGGGAATAAAAGCAGGCTGCCTGAGCCAGCAGTGGCAACCCACTGGGGTCCTCTTGCACAGTGTGGAAGGTTTGTTCGTTTGCTCTTTACAATAAGTCTTCCTGCTGCTCACTCTTTGGGTCTACCCTGCCTTTATGAGCTGTAACACTCATTGCAAAGGTCTGCAGCTTCACTCCTGAAGCCAGCGAGACCACGAACCCACTGAGAAAAACAAACAACTCCAGACGTGTTCCCTTTTAAGAGCTGTAACACTCACTGCGAGAGTCTGCAGCTTCACTCCTGAAGTCAGGGAGACCACAAACCCACTAGAAGGAAGAAACTGTGGACACATCTGAAGGAACAAACTCCGGACTACTATCTTTAAGAACTGTAACACTCACCGCGAGGGTCCGCGGCTTCATTCTTGAAGTCAGCGCGACCAAGAAGCCACTAATTCTGGACACAATATCATCTTACTTTCAATACTGGAAAGACAAAACATGAAAAGAAAATTAGGCTGGGGCGAGGTGGCTCATGCCTGTAATCCTAGGACTTTGGGAGGCCTAGGTGGGTTGCTGGAGCCAAGGAGTTCGAGACCAGCCTGAGCAACATGAAGAAACCCCTTCTCTACAAAAAATACAAAAATTAGCCGGGCATGGTGATGGGTGCCTGTAGTCCTAGCTACTCAGGATGCTGAGGTGGGAGAATCACCTGAGCCCGGGAGGTCAAGGCTGCAGTGAGCCGTGATTGTGCCACTGCACTCCAGTCTGGGTGACAGAGTGAGAACCCTGTCTCAATTGAAAAGCAAAGCAAAGAAAATTACAGGTTTTTTCACCTATAAATACAAAAAGAAAATAAAATTACAGGTTATTTTCACCTATAAACACGAGATGAAAATCTTAAAAAATTGGCTAACTGAATTCTGTGTTTATTTCTTTGTGTATTTTTTATTTTAATTTTTGAGACAGGGTCTCACTCTGTCACCTAGGCTGAGGTGCAGTGGTATGATTGCAACTCACTGCAGCCTCAACTTCCCTGGGCTCAGGTGATCCTCCCACCTCAGCCTCCCAAGCAGCTGGGACTACAGGGGTGCACCCTCACACTCAGTTAATTTTTGTAATTTTTGCAGAGCTGGGGCTTTGCTATGTTCCCCAGGCTGGTCTCAAGCTCCTGGACTCAAGCAATCCGTCCCCCACTTAGGCCTTGAAAGTTCTGGGTGGCATGAGCCACCTTACCCAGTCTTATGTTTATTTTTTTTGGAATCACAACCAAAATAGGGTTTATTCCACATAAGAAAGGAGAATTAACCATCACAAAATATATACAGTGTATACCTTAAGTTTTCCTTGTTAATTAATAGACTAGAGAAGAAAAACCATGTGATTATTTCATTGGAGGCACACAGGTACATAAAAGACTTTTGATAAATTCAGCAATAATTTTGATGTTTAAAAATTATTAGCAAACAAGGAATATAAAAGAACTTATAAAAGCATATAAAAATTACATGCCAAAATTTAGCAAATATATACATACTTTTTTTTTTTTTGAAACAGGATCTTACTCTGTCACCCAGGTTGGAGCGCAGTGGCATGAACACAGCTCACTGCAGCCTCCAACTCCTGGGCTCAAGCTGTCTTCCCACCTCAGCCTCCTAAGTAGCTGGGACTACAGGTGTGCACCACCACACACAGCTGTTTTTAAAATTATTTTATGTAGAAAAGGGGTCTCACTATGTTGCCCAGGCTGGTCTCAAACTCCTGGCCTCAAGCAATCCTCCCCACTTGGCCTCCTGAAGTATTGGGATTATAGGCATGAGCCACCACACCCAGCCCAAATACATACATATGTATATATTTTTTTCTTTTTTTTTTTTTGAGATGAAGTCTCACTCTGTCACTTAGGCTAGAGTGCAGTGATGTGATCTTGGCTCACTGCAACCTCCACCTCCCGCCTCCCAGGTTCAAGTAATTCTCCTGTCTCAGCCTCCCAAGTAGCTGGGACTACAGGCACCTGCCACCACGCTTGGCTAATTTTTGTATTTTTTTTAGTAGAGACGGGATTTTACCATATTGATCAGGCTGGTCTCAAACTTCTGACCTCAAGTGATCTGCCTGCCTCAGCCTCCCAAATATATTCTTATAGGAGAAGCTTTAGGTACCTCCAATATCAGAAATAACTCAAGGATGCCTTAAATCACGGATACTACCTAAGTTAGCCCTAGAGTTCTTTTTTTTTTTTTTTTTTTTTGAGATAGAGTCTTGCTCTGTCTCCCAGTCTAGAGTGCAGTGGCATGATCTTGGCTCACTGCAACCACCTCCTCCCAGGTTCAAGTGATTCTCCTGCCTCAGCCTCCTGAGTAGCTGGGATTACAAGTGTCTGCCACTGCATCCAGCTAATTTTTGTATTTTTAGTAGAGATGGGGTTTCATCATGTTGGCCAGGCTGGTCTTGAACTCCTGACCTCAAGTGATCCATCCACCTCGCCCTAGAGTTCTTGCTGACATTTCAGAGAAAAGGAAAAGTGTGAGGATTGAAAGATAAGAGGGAAAACTGTGATTATTTGCAGATTATATAGTCACCTACAAAGAAAAACCAATAGAATAATTACCAGATAAAAGGCCAACCTATTAATATAAAAATTAGGCTGGGCACAGTGGCTCATGCCTGTAATCCTAGCACTTTGGGAGGCTGAGGTGGGCGGATCACCTGAGGTCAGGAGTTCAAGACCAGCCTGGCCAACATGGTGAAACCCCGTCTCCACTAAAAATACAAAAATTAGCTGGGTGTGGTGGCGTGCATCTGTAATTCCAGCCAGTCAGGAGGCTGAGGCAGGAGAACCACTTGAACCCAGGAGGCGGAGGCTGCAGTGAGCTGAGATTGCGTTGCTACACTCCAGCCTGGGCAACAGAGCCAGACCCATATCAAAAGAAAAAAAAAAAAGAAAAAAAGAAAGAGCATTATTGGGACAATTATTGATGAAATTTGAATGACGTCTGAGGATGACATGGTAGTTGTATATCAGCATCAATGTCCCAACTTTGATGGTTATATTGTGACTATGTAGGAGTCTGTCCTTGTTTTTGTTGTTTGAGACAGGGTTTCGTGCTGTCATCCAGGTTGGAGGGCACAGTGGCACAATCACAGCTCACTGCAGCCTCAACTTCCCAGTTTCAAGCAATCCTTCCACCTCCACATTCCAAGCAGCTGGGACCATAGGCACACCACCATACCCAGTTAATTTTTGTATTTTTTTGTAGAGATGGTGATACGATTTGGCTCTGTGTCCCCACCCAAATCTCATCTTGAATTGTACTCCCATAATTCCCATGTGTTGTGGGAGGGACCTGGTGGGAGATACTTTGAATCATGGGGGTGGTTTCCCCCATACTGTTCTCATGACAGTGAATAAGTCTTGTGAGATCTGATGGTTTTATCAGGGGTTTCCACCTTTGCATCTGTCTCATTTTCTCTTGCCGCCACCATATCAGAAGTGCCTTTCGCCTCCTGCCATGATTCTGAGGCCTCCCCAGCCGTATGAACTATATGTCCAATTAAACCTCTTTTTCTTCCCAGTCTCGGATATGTCTTTATTAGCAGCATAAAAATGGACAAATACAGTAAATTGGTATTAGTATAGTGGGTCGTTGCTGAAAGATACCCAAAAATGTGGAAGTGACTTTGGAACTGGGTAACAGGCAGAGGCTGGAACAGTTTGGAGGGCTCAGAAGAAGACAGGAAAATGTAGAAAAGTTTAGAACTTCCTAGAGATTTGTTGAATGGCTTTAACAAAAATGCTGATGGAAATATTAACAATAAGGTTCAGGATGAGGTGGTCTCAGATGGAGATGAGGAACCTGTTGGGAACTGGAGTAAAGGTGACTCTTGCTATGTTTTAGCAAAGAGACTGGTGGCATTTTGCCCCTGCCCCAGAGATTTGTGAAACTTTGAACTTGAGAAAGATGATTTAGGGTATCTGGTGGAAGAAATTTCTAAACAGCAAAGCATTCAAGCAGTGACTTGGGTGCTGTTAAAAGCATTCCATTTTAAAAGAGAAACCATAAAAGTTTGGAAAACTTGCAGCCTGACAATGCGGTAGAAAAGAAAAATCAATTTTTTTGAGGAGAAAGTCAAGCTGGCTGCAGAAATTTGCATAAGTAACAAGGAGACGAATGTTAATCACCAAGACAATGGGGAAAATGTCTCCAGGGTATGTCATAGGTCTTCATGGCAGTCCCTCTAGTCCCTCCCATCACAGACCTGGAAGCATAGGAGGAAAAATGGTTTCATAGGCTGGGCCCAGGGTCCCCATGCTGTGTGCAGCCTAGGGACTTGGTGCCTTGTGACCCAGCCACTCCAGCTGTTGCTGAAGGGGCTTGGCCCATGGTTTCTGAGGGTG
The DNA here is from genome assembly GCF_003255815.1 of Theropithecus gelada. Classification (NCBI taxonomy): domain Eukaryota; kingdom Metazoa; phylum Chordata; class Mammalia; order Primates; family Cercopithecidae; genus Theropithecus; species Theropithecus gelada. The sequence goes on from NC_037668.1 coordinate 48,966,790, forward strand.
CGAGACCCAAACCTTGGTAGCTTCCATGTGATGTTGAGCCTGAGGATCCACAGAAGTCAAGAATTGGGGTTTAGGAACCTCTGCCTAGGTTTCAGAAGGTGTATGGAAACACCTGGATGTCCAGGCAAAAGTTTTCTGCAGGGATGGGGCCCTCATGGAGAACCCTTTGCTAGGGCAGTACAGAAGGGAAATGTGGGGTCGTAACTGCCATACAGAGTCCCTACTGGGGCACCACCTAATGGAGCTGTGAGAAGAGGACCATTGTCCTTCAGACCCCAGAATGGTAGATCCACCAACAGCTTGCACCGTTTGCCTGGAAAAGCCAAAGACACTCAATGTCAGCCCATGAAAGCAGCCAGGGCCAGGCGCGGTGGCTCACGCCTGTAATCCCAGCACTTTGGGAGGCTGAGGCGGGCGGATCACGAGGTCAGGAGATTGAGACCATCCTGGCTAACATGGTGAAACCCCGTCTCTACTAAAAATGCAAAAAATTAGCCGGGCGAGGTGGCGGGCGCCTGTAGTCCCAGCTACTCGGGAGGCTGAGGCAGGAGAATGGCGTGAACCTGGGAGGCGGAGCTTGCAGTGAGCCGAGATCGTGCCACTGCACTCCAGCCTGGGCGACTAAGCGAGACTCTGTCTCAAAAAAAAAAAAAAAAAAAAAGAAAGCAGCCAGGAGGGGGACTATACCCTGCAAAGCTGCAGGGGCAGAGCTGCCACTGCCCAAGACTATGGGAACCTACCTCTTGCATCAGTGTGAACTGGATGTGAGACATGCAGTCAAAGGAGATCATTTTGGATCTTTAAAATTTGACTGCCCTGCTGGATTTTAGACTTGCCTGGGCCCTGTAACCCCTTTGTTTTGGCCAATTTCTCCCCTTTGGAACAGCTGTATTTACCCAATACCTGTACCCCCATTGTATCTTAGGAAGTAACTAGCTTGCTTTTGATTTTTCAGGCTCATAGACAGACAGGATCTGCCTTGTCTCAGATGAGACTTTGGACTGTGGACTTTTGGGTTAATGCTGAAATGAGTTAAGACTTTGGGGGACTGTTGGGAGGGGACGATTGGTTTTGAAATGTGAGGACATGAGATTTAGAAGGGCCAGGGGCAGAATGATATTGTTTGGCTCTGTGTCCCCACCCAAATCTAATCTTGAATTGCACTCCCATAATTCCCACATGTTGTGGGACCCGGTGGGAGATCATTTGAATCATGGGGGCGGTTTCCCCCATACCGTTCCTGTGGTAGTGAATAAGTCTCACGAGATCTGATGGGTTTATCAGGGGTTTCTGCTTTTGCATCCTTCTCATTTTCTCTTGCTACCACCATTTAAGAAGTGCCTTTAACCTCCCGCCATGATTCTGAGGCCTCCCCAGCCACGTGGAACTGTAAGTCCAGTTAAACCTCTTTTTCTTCCCAGTCTTGGGTATGTCTTTATCAGCAGTGTGAAAATGGACTAATAAAGATGGAGTTTCATCATGTTGCTCAGGTTGGTCTCGAACTCCTGGGCTCAAATGATCCTCCCACCTCTGCTTCCCAAAGTGCTAAAATTATAGGAGTAAGCCACCTTGCCTGGCTCTTGTTTTTTTTTTTTTTAAATATTGTACAAAATATCTAGAGGTGATGGGGTATCAGGTTGGCAAATAGTTCAGCGAATAATTCAGGGAAGAAACTCAAATAGTTCAGGGAAAAAAAAAGTCTTTGAACTATTATTACAACTCTCCTGTGTGTTAAGATTGTTTCAAAATTGAAAGAAAAGAAACCTCTAAGCTTTATATTGAAAGTATGTGGAAATTAAGAAATGCCAAACATCCCTAAGGTGAAAGTTTAAAATTTTTATTAAAGACATAAAAGAAGACATAAGTACATATCAATTCCATACTCATGGTTATGGCAATTTAATGACATAAAGTTGCTGGTTCTCCTTAATTTAATTTACAAACTCACTGCAATCTCAAGGAAAAATTTAGATGGATTTTGTGTTGGAGAAACTCAACAAGCTTGTTCTAAATTAGAATAAAGGTCCACAAAGGGCAGAGTCTGCCAGGTGCAGTGGCTCACACCTGTAATCCCAGCACTTTGGGAGGCCAAGGCCAGAGGATCGTTTGAGACCAGCCTGCACAATGTAATGAGACACTGTCTCTACAGGAAAAAAAAAAAAAAAAAAAAAGAGTAGAGTCAAGAGGGAGAGATAGCCTTTTTTTGTTTTCTTTTTTTTTCTTTTTCCATGACACAGCCTCAGGAGGTCCTGATGACATGTGCCCCATGGAAGAGATTATCTTGTCAAATATACAAATATATAGAAATAGAAAAATAGATATAAATATAGATAGGTAGATTTGATATATAACAAAGGTGGCACCATAAATCAAGGAAGAAAAGAGCAAACTTTTTAGTAGATGGCATTGGGAAAACTGGCTTTGCACTGTATACGATAACAAACAAACAAACTGGCTCCCTACCCTTGACCATTACAAAGGTGGATTCCAGAGGAGGATTTAGTTATGAAAGAACTAAATCTGAAAGGTGAAAGCGTACCACAGCCTTGTGATCTAGAGATAGAGAAAATGCCTCTTAAACTAGACCCAAAAAGCACAAACTGTGAGGCAAGAAATGCTGGATTCAATTATATCACATTTTTCTGTCCAGTGAAATGCCCTGTAGACAAAATTAACTGATGGAAAACTGATTTGTAAAAGATAGTTGCAGTATCTAAAGCTGGCAAGGGGATCAATATCCAGAATATACACGGACCTCCGGCAAATCAATGAGAAAAGGAACAAAAAAAAAAGGGAGAAATGAGCTGAGAATATGAACAGGCGATTCACAGACAGGAAATCCAAATGTTTAACAAGATGAGAAGAGGCTCAGTTGCCTGTGCAATCAGAGACACGCAAAGTAGTATAATGGCTGCATTATCCTATGCTCAGCATTTTCCATCTCTCACATTTTTGGCAGCCATTTCACATCTATCAGTCTGGCAAAAATGAGAGAGATGATAATGCTGAGCATTGGTGAGGATTTAGGGAAGCACCCACCATTGTGAATTGCTCTTGGGAAATGTAGACAGTGCAGCCATTCTGGAGAACAATCTGGCTGTATTTAAGTGAACTTAAGCATGCATGTACCCTATGACTCAGAAAGCCCAACATTTAGTTAATGCCTGTATATTAAACAATGGTCTCAAATTTTCACTCCATTGCCTTGTCACAGCCTCATGATAGAATTTTCCCACTCCTAGACTTTGAGCTTAATCACGTGACTTGCTTTGGCCAGTAATATGTTAGCAAGTGAGACATGCAGAAGTCTGAAATGTGCTTAGGCAGTTGGGCTTCCCCCAGCACCATGACAACACACCCAGAGTAGCCCACAGCCTCTCCAGCCTAGGTAGGAGGGCCCGCCTGAGAAGTGAGTAAAGACAGAAAGAAGAGGAGAAAAACCATGAAGAGTCATTCCTGCAGCACCATTTGAATGCCTAGGACCAACAGAATAATGCCAGAATTCCTCCAGGACTTTTCATCCATGTGAACAAATACAGTCCTTCATATGCTTAAGCCAGTTTGAGTTGGGCTTCTGTCACTTACAACAGAGTCTTACTAATTCATCCTCCTTACGGTAACTTTCAACTTCAACCTAATGGAATTATCCATCAATCCTTAAACATTTGGTGTCTCTGTGTCCTTGATCAAATCCAGTTTAACTAGTACTTGTATGAGTGCATACCATATAAAAGATGAAGTGTTCCAATTACAGGGACTATGTGGCACATGTGCTATTCTTTTCCACCTACCTTGCTGATGACCAATATGGCTTACTCAGTTTGATTAGTCCTTTCAAAGAATAAACTTTAAAAACATGGTTGATTTTCATATCTGTTCTTATTTTTGTTATATTCTACTTTCTTTTTTCCCCTTTAGGTTTGATTTCCTATTCTTTTTCAGCTACTTGAGATAGAAGCTTTAATTATTCATTTTCAAATCTTTCTCTTTTCTAATATTTGCATTTTTAAGGCCATGAATTTTCCTCGCTGCACTGCTTTAGCTGCACCCTACAAGTTTGTTTGTTTTAGAGATGGGGTCTCACTCTCTTGCCCACAGTGGAGTGCAGTTGCTATTCACAGGCAAAATCATAGCTCACAACAGCCTTGAACTCCTGGCCTCAAGTGATATTCCTACCTCAGCCTACCAAACAGCTGGGACTACAGGTGTGTGCCACCATAATTTAGCTCAGAATGTTTTCTGATTTCCACTTCAGTTTCTTATTTGAATAGTATAATGTTTAATTTTCAGGCAGTTGGGGATTTTCTTTTTATCTTTTAGTTATTGATTTCTAGTTTAGTTCCTTTGTGGTCAAATAACATAATCTAAATAATTTCAATCTTTTGAAATGTCTTGGGTCTTTTAAAATGACCCAATATATAATTGGTTTTGATAAGTATTGCATGTTCACTTGACAAGATGTGAATTTTGAGTTCTCAGGCCAAATTTATTAAGAGGATGTCTAACTGATCACAGACCTTCTAACATTATATACCAGAAACAACCTTAGAAACCTTCTCAACACAGGGCTCCAGGAAGCCACCATCAATTGATAGAAGTAGGCACTCAATATAGAACCTAGTTTCTGTCTAGTGTAGAGGTTACGGGCCAGATGTCAGAATGCCCAGTGTCAGATGTCCAGCTCTGCCACCTTCTAGCAATATGTCCACGGACAAATTTATGTAACCTCTTTTATCCTCAAGTTCCTTGTCTGAAAAATGCTGCTAATCATAGCTCCTCTGCTGCCTACAGGAATGAGGACTAAATGAGAATAAAGCGCTTAATTCAGGGACTGTCATTTTGTAAGCAAGCTCTAGCCAGAATCCTAGGTCCCTGCATTCCTCCACCCTCTATTCCCCCTTCCACCTAAGTCTGGTCATCCTTCAAGGCCTGAGTAGAATCAATCCCTCCTCTGAGAAGCTGTGGCTACTAAACTTTTTGCCTGTTCTTGTTCAGTTTGGTTGCCTGGCATCTGTGTCCTTTTTTCTAATGTAGAGGAATCTATTTCTCAGAAGTCATTTGGCAGGAGGCAGAAGTGCCTCCCATTGTGGAAGCAAAAATCTCCAGATGTTTGTTTTCCCAGCTTCCCTTGAAGCCTGGGTGTGGTCAGGTGACCGTGGTTCTGCCAATCAGACATTCCCACTGCAGATTTTGCAGGGGCTGAGAAACAGTGTCTAGAGGCAGCAGCAGCTAGGCTGGAAGTGGTTCGCACGTCTGCTGCTAGATGTGGGTCAGGATTGGCAGTACAAGCTGTAGCTTTCGAGCTCTGCTGTTTCTCACTTGACCAGTTCTGTGGGTGATTTTGACAGCTCCTTGGCCCCGAGGGCTCTGAGTTTGGTTCTCCCGCTTGCCAGTGCCCTGGTACTAACTCAATACCCTTCCAATAAGTTCCCTTGTTGCTTAAATCAGTTTCTGTTGTAAGCAAGACCCCTGCAGTAAGTCCTTTGTCCCCTTCACTCTCACATCTAAGGCTCCTACAGCACCAAGGATCTCCCCACTCCTTGAACCCAGCAAGCCCTGGCTCTGACCATGGTCATGTCATTTTATGGCTCTGTCACATCTCCCCTACTACAGGCTCATAGCCCCCTACCCAAAACTCTAGGGGCCAGAAATGATTCAGAATTCAGAAATTTTCAGATTTTAGAAAGGTCATTTGGTACATATTCTGGGGCCACACCCAGTAATCAACTATATCAATATGTTCACAAACAGTGGGTTTTTATTTTGCATCAAATGAGTTTTGGTGGCAAATTTATGGAAATACTTTCAGTTTTCAGAGAGTTATGAATTTCATGATGGCATCTAGTGAAATGATGAAAAAGAGTGACTTTCAGATCGCAGATAAGGGATTACAGCCCCATAATAAAGATTAATGGCTGGCCGGGTATCATGGCTCATGCTTATAATCCCAGCACTTTGGGAGGTCAAGATGGGCAGATCACTTGAGGTCAGGAGTTCGAGAACAGCCTGGCCAATACAGTGAAACCCCAGCTCTACTAAAAGTACAAAAATTAGCCGGGCATGGTGGCACGCACCTTTGGTCCCAGCTACTCAGGAGGCTGAGGTGGGAGAATTGCTTGAACCCGGGAGGCGGAGGTTGCGGTGAGCCGAGATTGTGCCACTGTACTCCAGCCTGGGTGACAGAGGGAGGCTCTGTCTCCAAAAAAAAAAAAGACTAACGGCCAATACTAGCTAGCATTTACTGAGTACTTACTGTATGCTAGGAATTGTGCCAAGTGTTAATCCTCACCTCCATGCTAAGGTAGATATGATTTTTTAAATTTATTTATTTTTAGACAGAGTCCTGCTCTGTTGCCCAGGCTGGAGTGCAGTGGTGTTATCTCAGCTCACTGCAATCTCCGCCTCCCGGGTTCAAGCAATTCTCCTGCCTCAGCCTCCTGAGTAACTGGGATTACAGGCACCCGCCACCATGCCCAGCTAATTTTTGTATTTTTTGTAGAGACGGGGTTTCACCATGTTGGCCAGGCTGGTCTCGAATTCCTGACCTCGTGATCTGCCCGCCTCAGCCTCCCAAAGTGCTGGGATTACAGGCATAAGCCACCGTGCCCGGCTGGTAGATATGACTTTTATGCCCATTTTATAATTGAGGAAATTGAGCATAGGGCAGAAACTTGAACTAAACTTTAAACTTGAACATACGGCAGAAACTACCCGACACTCGGAAGAGTTTATTATTTTAACAGATGGGAAAATGGAGGCTCAGAGAGGTGAAGTGACTTTCCCTCTTCACGAAACAAGAAAGCAGCAGGTTACGATTCCGAGCCATCACATAATCTCCCTTTGAGGGAGGGCAACAAGGCGCCCCTGGGCGTCCAGCCCAGCCCACTCCTCCCTACCCCCACTCTGCCTCTCTCTTGCTATCTAGAGCTTCACCTCACCACCCGACCCTTGTCTGTCACAAGTCTGGGTTGCAATGAGCAGGCAAGCAAGGAAGAAAAGGCCAGCCCAGAGAAACATTTGCTCCAGCAAATGAGCAAAGGAGAATGCAAATTCCTTTTCAGGAACTTGCTTCCACAGGCAAATATCTACGCCTGCACTGACTGGTTATAAACATGCTAAACCCCCAGGTGATTTCAATTCATTGAATTCTGGGCTTGGCTCTCTCTGCCTACTTAGTCCTCAAGTGTCTCTAGAGTCGGTGGTTCCCCCAAACTTGGAGTTTCACAAATCTGCAGTTTTAAAAAGAAAAGACACAGTGAGTGATATAGAAATGCCACGTAAGGGCATTAAGTAACCACAACTCCCAGAGACCTATCTCCATCCTTTCTAGATATTAAGGGCATTTTAACGCCAGCGTAGGAGTACACTTAGCTGTATTAAATCATCATGACACTTGTTCTTTTTTTGTGGCTGACAAATTAAGCCCTCAATTAGCAGCATAGCTATCCTGGTACCCAGCAGATGGCTGACCTCCATTTAAAAGGGAAATTCCTCATGGTAAGAAGCAGTCTCACCCAATCCGTCTCTCCTACCCTAGAACAATTTTAGCTGCCTGTCATAAACACTTTCCAGAGCTAAGTGCCTTCCATAACCTAAGAGGCAGTCACCTATTTTCAGCCTCATTTTACAAGTGAGAAATCTGTGGCTCAGAGAGGTTAAGTAACATGACCAAGGGCACACAGTTAATGAAGTGATAGAGCAAAAATTTAAGCTTGAGTCTGTTTAGCTGCAAAATGACCATTCTGTAATACCTTTCTAAGAAACAGAGATGCAAATAACATAATCTGATAAGCACATACCTTGCTTTAGTGAGAGGACCCTAGGAACAATAGTTGAACAAGCAGAACAAACTGTCAGAACCAGCATCTCGAAGTTTCCAAAGAACTTAGATTTACATGGTGCTTGGGCCCTTGAAACACACATTAGGAATTCTGTGCCAGGCTCTTACCATCCATCCATTGAAAGAAAAGTGCAATGCCTCACCAAGATCTGCTGTTTCTGGCTGCGAATTAATATGGATCTGCAGCAACTTCAATTCTTGCCTCCTCAGAAGAAAAAATTGACTGAGGGGCATAAGGCAGAAGGAAAGACTGAGGCAAGTTTCAGAGCAGAAGTGAAAACATACTTTTTTTTTTTTTGAGATGGAGTCTCGCTCTGTCTCCCAGGCTGGACTGCAGTGGCCGGATCTCAGCTCACTGCAAGCTCCGCCTCCTGGGTTTACGCCATTCTCCTGCCTCAGCCTCCCGAGTAGCTGGGACTACAGGCGCTCGCCACCTCGCCCGGCTAGTTTTTTGTATTTTTAGTAGAGACGGGGTTTCACCGTGTTAGCCAGGATGGTCTCGATCTCCTGACCTCATGATCCGCCCGTCTCGGCCTCCCAAAGTGCTGCGAATACAGGCTTGAGCCACCCCGCCCGGCCGTGAAAACTTATTAAAAAGCTTCAGAGTAGGATGGAAAGGAAGTAAAGTACACTTGGAAGAGGGCCAAGTGGGCAACTTGAGTCAAGTACTCTGATTCTTCCCTTGGGGTGGGCTGTCCGCATGCTCAGTGATCTGCCAGCACTTGGGAAGGAGCATGCGCAGTGTGTTTACTGGCGTTGTACGCATGCGCCTTTGAGGTGTTCTTCCGTTACTAGGTGAATGTGCCTAGCAGGTCATATATCAGTTAAACTCCGCCATTTTGCCTCTTAGTAGGCATGTGTGAGCCCACCTGTCCAACTCCTGAGATCTTATCGGGGAGCTGGTGATCACCAGCTTCAGCTGTTCCTGTTTATTGGAAGACTGCCTTTCCCTGATGCTGGATGCTGCCAATTATTATTTGAGAGAGACGGTTAACAACTGCCTGCCCATCACCTGATGGTCACCTGACATTCCTGGTGTGTGGGGGGGTGGAGGTGAGGGGAGCCCTCCCCTGCTCTGTTCATGTCTGACTATACCTACCACTACCTACCATAACACTACATTTGCTGTCTGACTATACCTACTACTATCTACCATAACACTACCATTTGCTAACATTTCACGACATTTGCTTTCTCTGTATGTATATATATATATCAGCACTGGCCAATGTAAATTTCTGTGATGATAAAAATGTTTTGTACCTTCACTGTCCAATACTGTAGCCACTGGCCACATGCAGCTGTTGTACACTTAAAATGTGGCCACTGTAACTGAGGAAGAGAATTTTTTTTTTCTTTTTTGAGATGGGGTCTCGCTCTGTTGCCCAGGCTGGAGTGCAGTGGCGCGATCTCGGCTCACTACAAGCTCCGCCTCCCAGGATCATGCCATTCTCCTGCCTCAGCCTCCCAAGTAGCTGGGACTACAGGTGCCTGCCACCACACCCAGCTAATTTTTTATGTATATATTTTTTAGTATAGACAGGGTTTCACCCTGTTAGCCAGGATGGTCTCGATCTCCTGACCTTATGATCCGCCCACCTCAGCCTCCCAAAGTGCTGGGATTACAGGCATGAGACACCACGCCCGGCCAGGAACAGAATTTTAAATTGTATTTATTTTTAATTAATTTTAAATTAAGCATAAAAAACATGTGGCTAGTGGTGCTGTATTGGACAACACAGCCCATGGAAATATATTCTTGCATTTTGTTGAACCACTTGAAAATAAGTTTCAGACATCATGACACTTCACACTTAAATTTTTATTTCTTCAGAATAAGGACATTTTTCCTATGTAACCAGGGTACTCTTGTCAGAGGCGTTTGAACCAGAGCAACTCTGTCTTGAATAGGGGCTAGGGAAAAGAAGGCTGAGACTGACTGGGCTGCATTCCCAGGAGGTTAGGCATTCTTAGTCACAGGATGAAACTGGAAGTCAGCACAAGACACAGATCATTAAAGACCTTGCTGATAAAACAGGATGCAGTAGGCTGGGCGCGGTGGCTCATGTTGTAATCCCAGCACTTTGGGAGGCTGGGGTGGATGGATCACTTGCGGTCAGGAGTTCTAGACCATCCTGGCCAACATGGTGAAGCCCCATCTCTACTAAAAATACAAAAATTAGCCAGGTGTGAGGGTGAACAGCTGTAATCCCAGCTACTCAGGTGCCTGAGGCAGGAGAATCACTTGAATGCGGGAGGCGGAGGTTGCAGTGAGCTGAGATTGCCTCACTGCACACCAGCCTGGGTGACAGGTGAGACTCTGTCTCAAAAAAAAAAAAAAGAACCAAACAAAAAAAAGAAACAAAAAACGGCTGGGCATGGTGGCTCACGCCTGTAATCCCAGCACTTTGGGAGGCTAAGGTGGGTGGATCACCTGAGGTCAGGAGTTCAAGAGCAGCCTGGGCAACATGGTGAAACCCCATCTCTACTAAAAATACAAAAATTAGCTGGGCATGATGACGAGTGCCTGTAATCCCAGCTACTTGGGAGGCTGAGGTGGGAAAATCACTTGAACCTGGGAGGCGGAGGTTGCAGTGAGCTGAAATCGTGCCACTGCACTCCAGCCTAGGTGAAAGACGGAGACTTTGTCTCAAAAACAAAACATGATGCAAACAAAACTAAGATGGCCATGAAAATTACCTCTGGTCATCCTCACTGTTCATTATAAGCTAATTATAATGTATTAGCATGCTAAAAGACACTCCCACAAACGTCCTGACAGTTTACAAATGCCATGGCAATGTCTGGAAATTACTCTATATGGTCTAAAAAGGGGAGGAACCCTCAGTTCCCGGAATTGCCCACCCCTTTTGTGAGAAACTCATGAATCATCCACCCCTCATTTAGCATATAATCAAGAAATTACTGTAAGTATGATCAGTTGACTAGCCCATGCCACTGCTCTGTCTATGGAGTGGCCATTCTTTATTCCTTTACTTTCTTAATAATCTTGCTTTCTCTTTACTCTATGAACTTGTCCCAAATTATTTATTTACTTATTTTTTTTTTTTGAGAGACAGAGTCTCACTCTGTCACCCAGGCTGGAGTGCAGTGGTGCGATCTCGGCTCACCACAACCTCCACCTCCCAGGTTCAAGTGATTCTCCTGCCTCAGCTTCCCAAGTAGCTGGGACTACAGGTGCGTGCCACCACGTCTAGCTCATTTTTGTATTTTTTAGTAGAGATGGGGTCTCACTATATGTTGGCCAGGCTGGTCTCAAACTCCTGACCTCAAGTGATCCACCTGCCTCGGCCTCCCAAAGTGCTGGGATTATAAGCATGAGCCACCGCGCCTGGCCCTGAATTCTTTCTTGGACGAGGTCCAACAATCCTCTTTTGGGGTCTGGATCCGGACGCCTTTCTGGTAACATCTTCTTCACTACCACAAAGGGAGTATACTGAGGAGACCCCCAACTCAAAGGAAAGAGACTGAAGCACGGATTGCCCGACTTTGGGTAAGTGGTGGGGTACATTTTACCCGGGTAAAGGATGGAATTGAGTTAGAGGCCCAACTTAGGAGAGTTAGTTTTTCCTGAGACAGACAGGGTTAAAGGCCCCTCTTAATAAAAGGCAAGGATGCTTGACCGAACTTGGGTTCAAGGCCCAACTTAGGAAGGTAAGAGTCCTTCCTAATATTTAGGTTAGAGTCTTCCCTCAGTAAAGTCCCTCTTGGTTAAAAACTGGGTTTGGGCTGGGTACGGTGGCTCATGCTGTAATCCTAGCTCTTAGGGAGGGACAGGCAGGGAGACAGCTTGAGCCCAGGAGTTCAAGACCTGCCTGGACAATATATTGAGACCCCGTTCTCCACAAAGAGGAAAAAAAAAAAGAAGGATTTGGCATTATGGGATGTTAACCTATCTTTGAATTAATCTGCCTTGTGCTGCTTGCTGATGGCTATGGGTGACAGGATTAGACATGTACAGGACCATGGGACATAGGAGCTTTTTCCTCCCCCAAAAGAGGGCAACTTGAGAGCTGATGGGTCTGCTGGATAAGATCCCTTCATGACTGACAAGCAGCTGCCTGAACTTTTGAGTCAGTGTTGCTGCAATGGGTGGGTCTTTCTCCCACCCGCCTGAGCTCCTTGCCTTCCCCACCTCATTGCAGGCAATGCTTTTCTCTCTCTCTCATTCTCTCCTTTCCCTTTCCTATCTTTTCTGTTATACAGGGCGACCATCTTGCCCAGAGACCAAATGTTGAAACTGCTGGTCAGAGGTCATTCCACCCCACTTTGAATAAAGATAATATGGCCCAAACAGGGGCAAGTTTGAGCCTTACCAGTTCAATACTGGGTGCTAAGCAGAGTAGTTAATATGTATGTTTTGTCTCACGTATTTTGTTCTGGCTGGATGGAAAATGTTAATTTGGTTATCTCATGCAATCCCTTGAACGGCATCTTACAAAATTGAGAGGCTTTTGCCTGTGGTTCCATGGAAAGGAAAAAGATGATTTTCCTTGGTGTTGCAGCTTGGCCCCCAGGGCTATGGTGCGGCAAGCAGGGTCACTAAGGTCACTCAGGGAAAGGGAACCCAGAAACCTGGCATGCAGGCAAAAGGGTAAGAATTTCTTACTGGTCAGGCTTGTGCGCTCTCTCTGTGCAAACTGGTTGTAGGAATCGTAAAAATCACTGTCTCCTCTGCAGAGTTTTGATTAATGAGAAAAAGGATTTGTGAGGCTAGTCTTAAACCGTAGTGAATCAGGTGTACTTTGTGCTATGAATTTGTCTTTCTATATCGTTCTGTCATAAAGAGGGGTACCTTATGATGGAACATGGGCTTAGAACCCCATAAGCCTGCTGTTCAGATGGAACATGGGCTTAGAACCCCATAAGCCTGCTGTTCAAACCAGCCCGGCAAACTGGTCAGTTACAAACTTTGCTGCAGGTCCCTGAAGCAAACAAAAAAAAAACCGGATGAGGTTTGTATTAGTCCATTTTCACACTGCCATAAAGAAATACCTGAGACCGGATAAATTATAAAGGAAAGAGGTTTAATTGACTTACAGTTCCACATGACTGGGGAGGGCTCAGGAAACTTACAATCAGGGTGGAAGGCAAAGGAAAAGCAAGGCACCTTCTTCATAAGGCAGCAGGAGAGAGAGAAGAGCGAAGGAGAAACTTCCAAATACTAATAAAACCATCAGATCTCGTGAGAACTCACTCACTATCATGAGAAAAGCATGGGGGAAACAGCCCCCATGATCCAATCACCTCCCTCCCTCAACACATGAGGATTACAGGTCCCTCCCTTGACATGTGGGGATTACAATTTTTTTTTTTTTTTTTTTTTTGAGACGGAGTCTGGCTCTGTCGCCCGGGCTGGAGTGCAGTGGCCGGATCTCAGCTCACTGCAAGCTCTGCCTCCCGGGTTTACGCCATTCTCCTGCCTCAGCCTCCCGAGTAGCTGGGACTACAGGCGCCCGCCACCTCGCCCAGCTAGTTTTTTGTATTTTTTAGTAGAGACGGGGTTTCACCGTGTTAGCCAGGATGGTCTTGATCTCCTGACCTTGTGATCCGCCCGTCTCGGCCTCCCAAAGTGCTGGGATTACAGGCTTCAGCCACCACGCTCGGCCGAGGGGATTACAATTTGAGATGAGATTTTGGTAGGGACATGGAGTCAAACCATATCAAGGTTTCCCTCTGGTCTTGTTTGATGTCTTTGGGAGCTTGACCTTATACCACATGGCGGTACTTTCTCTTGGTTTCCACCATCCAGGGAACAGGCGTTTTGGGATTCATGTCATAGTTAGCCTTAAAAATTATCTTGAGGCTGGGTGTGGTGGCTCATGCCTGTAATCCTAGCACTTTGGGAGCCCGAGGTGGGCTTATCACCTGAGGTCAGGAGTTCACAACTAGCCTGGCCAACATGACGAAACCCCATCTCTACTAAAAATACAAAAATTAGCTGGGCATGTTGGCACGTGCCTGTAATCTCAGCTATTTGGGAGGCTGAGGCAGGAGAATCTCTTGAACTTCAGAGGCAGAGGTTGCAGTGAGCCAAGATTGAGCCACTGTGCTCCAGCCTGGGCGACAGAGTGAGACTTCATCTCAAAAAAAAAAAAAAATTATCTTGAGCAGTTAAAAGCCATTGCAAGCTCAAAATTGACTGCTCTAGGCTCCTTCTGGGAACAGCAATGGACACTGCCCAGTGGTGTAGCTCAGTAGCTAAGGCTTTGTCTTTTCACCATGGTGGCCCAGGTTTAATTTTTGGCCTAGGAAATGAGTTATTTCTGTCATGTGGCCTTTGCCATTCATTGAGTCTCTTTCCCTCCATGAACAACTTCCGACTTCCCTTCTTGAATCTTCCTTTCTCTGAGCACCTGAGGTGCTATGAGGTTACCTTTAGTAAAGTTCGAAAGCCAGAAATATTGGCCATTTGGCCAGGCTACAGTCGGGTAATAAGAGATTTAAAAAGATTTCTTTTTTAAAGAGTGCTATGGTTAAAATCAGCTTAGTTAAAAGCAGATATTCAAGTTATAAGTATATTTAAAAGATCTTTATATTTTTTTCTCTTTTGGATCTTATTTTTCTAAAGAAAAAAATTGTTTTCTCCTTAGTTGACTGAATTGTTTTCCTCCATTTTGTCTTCTTGCCTGTCCACATGAGAGGACCTAAGATAATTTCTTTCTTTTTTTTTTTTTTTTTTGAAGACAGAGTCTTGCTCTGTCACCCAGGCTGGAGTGCAATGGTGCAATCTTGGCTCACTGCAACCTCTGCCTCCTGAGGTTCAAGAGATTCTCCCACCTTAGCCTCCCGAGTAGCTGGGATTACAGGCGCCCGCCACCACGCCCAGCTAATTTTTGTATTTTTTTAAAATAGAGACAGAGTTTCACCATGTTGGCCAGGTTGGTCTCAAACTCCTGACCTTGTGATCCGCCTGCCTCGGCCTCCCAAAGTGCTGAGATTACAGGCGTGAGCCTCCACGCCCGGCCAAAAGGACCTGAGATAATTTCTAACAGCCTGTGACTCCTTGGGAAGAACGGAGGAGATGCCACAGATACTGTTTTGGGAAAAACCTCTATTTTCCTCCTGAAACCCCAGGAATTAGAACTGAATAGATTGATCCCTCTGGAAATCTAAGGTTCTGTTCTGTTTTGCATTGTATTATCTGACGTTTCTTACTTTGGGTGGTATCAGAAATTACTTCACATTATGAGAGAGCTTTGGTGTGTAATAACTAGGTGGAGGATATACTTTTGGGCATTGCTAATGGCAATTAAGGGAGGATTCTCAACTCTTCACATGTTTGGATCAGAGAAGCATGCTCTTGGCCGCCTAGAAGGTATGGATATGTCCCCACTGCCACTGAGAGATAAGACTCCGTTGGGAGATGGGCTGATTCCCTCCTTTTTGGGGATCCAGGATCTGGTGTAAAAATGAGACCCTTAATTTGGGGGGAATCTGTTTTGCCTTCCAGCTGTATGGGCTTATTAGGTCCTAGAAATTAGCTAGGTGTGGTGGCTCACGCCTGTAATCCCAGCACTTTAGGAGGCCAAGGTGGGTTGATCACATGAGACCAGGAGTTCGAGACCAGCCTGGCCAACATGACAAAACCCCGTCTCTACTAAAAATACAAAAATTAGCTAGATGTGGTGGTGCATGCCTGTAATCCCAACTACTTGGGAAACTGAGACATGACAATCACTTGAACCTGGGAGGCAGAGGTTTGCAGTGAACTGATATTGCACCACTGTACTCTAGCCTGAGTGACAGAGTGAGACCCTGTCTCAAAAATATGTAAATAATTTTTTTAAAAAGAAAGAAACTACATGCTCTAAAAAGAAACTTAAAAACTGGCAAATGAAAAATCTTACAACTACTGGATCTTCTGTGTATTTTTATGTGTTGTGTGTGTGATGTTTATATAAGAAAGAGCTCTGATTAATTGGTTTATAAACAATAAGCCCTTAAATATTTTGTCAGAAAAATAAAAACTGCAATGCTTTTCAGTTCATGTGACTTTAGTAAGCTTTGGGAAATAAAGACAGTTTTAAAGATTATTGGTAAAATAAAAATGTCTTCAAAATTTAGATATTTGGTCTAAATTAGGCAAGCCAGCTATTAGGTTTGCTAAATGCTTTAACGTCATAAACTGCTTCTTTGACTTTTGAAAATCTTTCCACTGACCTGCTTTTAAGTCATTAAAGTCTGGGGACAAGTGGAGTTAGTCATGACCTGCAGCTGGAAAGAGTTAGACCTCATCTGCGTTTCTGTCTGGTGTCTTAGGTTCTACTCCTGGTACATAATTAGAATCACTTACCAGATTTTTCAGCAAAAATAAAAGTTGCTAAGAGTTAACATTATTGTAACATGTAATTGAGACTACTGAAGAAACACTTCTACTTGCAAGGTGTGTAAGAAAAGTGAAATGTAAGGCCAGGCCTGGTGCCTCACGCCTGTCATCCCAGCACTTTGGGAGGCCGAGGCGAGTGGATCACCTGAGGTCAGGAGTTCGAGACCAGCCTGGCCAACATGGCAAAACCACGTCTCTACTAAAAATACAAAAATTAGTCGGGTGTGGTGGTGCGCTGCTTAGTCCCAGCTACTGGGGAGGCTGAGGCAGGAGAATCGCTTGAACCCGGGAGGCAGAAGTTGCAGTGAACCGAGATCGCGCCATTACACTCCAGCCTTGGCAACAGAGTGAGACTCTATTTCAAAAAAAAAAAAAAAGAAAAGTGAAATATGTTTTTGGTAAAAGATTATAAGAAGGCATAGGAATGTGAGTGCTTTCTTTTTGGCCTAGTTTATAGGGTTAAAGGATTGTTTTCAGTTAGATAGGATAAAGCTGAAGGTTTGAGCAAGTTGCATAAGATTTGTGAAAAATTAATCTTGTAAAAGAAATTCTGCGTAGAAAGTAAAAAGTTTCCTCTTCAAAGTTTCTCTTCTTGTTAAAAAATAAATCATAAGTGTTAGAAAGAATATTTCTTTTAAAAACTAACTTCTTTCAAGCCTCCTTGCTTTATGTTGTTAACTCTTTGTTAAGCCCTATTCTATGTAGCTGTTAAATATTTTTTAAAAAGTACATTCGATGTACTTGTACTTGAACCAAACCATTTATGCTAAACGTGCTCACAGGCATGTTCCAACTTGTAGCTTATGCCTCTTCCTTATTTAAAAATATTACTTTTCTAAGTCCTTTTGCAAACAACTTCCTCTTTTCCTTTGTTCTCTATTGCCTTTACCTATTTTAAAAAGTTTTAAATTATTAGCCAGTCAGGTTTTAGTTTAAATTGTAAGGTCTAGCTCCAGTCAATGAAGACAAAACACAGTAGCAAAAACAAGCTGCTTAAAAAATAAAGAGGGCTGGCCGGGCTCGGTGGCTCATGCCTGTAATCCCAGCACTTTGGGAGGCTGGGGTGGGCAGATCACCTGAGGTCGGGAGTTCGAGACCAGCCTGACCAATATGGAGAAACCCTGTCTCTACTAAAAAAATTAACCGGGCGTGGTGGCACATGCCTGTAATCCCAGCTACTAGGGAGGCTGAGGCAGGAGAATCGCTTGAACCCGGGAGGCGGAGGTTGCAGTGAGCCGAGATTGCACCATTGCACTCCAGCCTGGGCAAGAAGAGCGAAACTCCATCTCAAAAAAATAAAAAATAAAAAATAAAACATTGCTTCCCTCCTTTGTTCAGGGTGTGCTCTCGTCATTCTTCCATCTGCCAAAAGCACCCTTTCTGCAAAAGTAAAATTACCTTGCTAAAAAAACTTTTTGTCTAAATGCTAATTTTTCCTTATAGTACCAAAAAACAAGCATTTTACATATAACATTCTGTGTGTAAACATATTGGCTGAAATTAAAGTTTTTCCATAAATTGAACATTGGAATAAAAGCACAACAAGGTTTTCTATTTTTTTCTTTTCTCTTTTTTTTTTTTTTTTTTTGAGCCAGAGTCTCTGTCGCCCAGGCTGGAGTGCAGTGGTGTGATCTCAACTCACTGCAACCTCCACCTCCTGGTTTAAGCAATTCTCTTGCCTCCGCCTCCTGAGTAGCTGGGACTATAGGTGCGCACCACTCCGCCCAGCTATTCTTTTTTTTTTTTTATTTTGTATTTTTAGTAGAGATGGGGTTTCACCATGTTGGTCAGGCTGGTCTCAAACTCCTGACCTCTAATGATCCACCCACCTTGGCCTCCCAAAGTGCTGGGATTACAGGTATGAGCCACCACGCTTGGCCATGAACAAGATGTGTATGTAATATTAAAGGATAATGAAGATTTTTGTTTGCCTTTTGAATAAACCACAGGAAAAAGAAAGGAAAGACAAGAGATAGATTGTTTGGAAAGCTAAGTCTTCCCTCTATCAATAAGTAAAGTTTTATGCCTTTTAAAAATTTTTGAGTTATTTTTGGCTAAATGAATAACTTAGGGTGACCTAGAATTCTATTTTATAATAGCAAGTATTTTAAACCTTTGATATTTGACCAACTTTCCAAAATCAAATTATAAATTATATCTTTTTCTGACTTAATTAATGTTTTAGATATTAGGTCCCCTAAAGTCCAAAAATGATATATTTGACTTATTTGTATAAAAAAATCACCCAGAAGCAGCGTCGGAAGGGGAGTTGGTCAGGTTATCCCCAGGGGTGGAGAAGAGGAGGCCCAGGAGGAGGGGTAAAAAGAAGGTGGAGGATCCTGACTACCACTGAATCCAATACTGCTTCTCCTAGACCTGAGGCATAAAAAGAGAAGGGTGTCTCATCCCCCTTCCTCCTCTCCTCCCTCTCCTGAGCCTTAGCCATGGCCGAGGCAGGGGCTGGGCTGAGCGAGACTGTCACTGAGACAACGGTTACCGTGACAACCGAGCCCGAGAACCGCAGCTTTACTATCAAACTTCGGAAACGGAAACCAGAGAAAAAGGTGGAATGGACAAGTGACACTGTGGACAATGAGCGCATGCGCCGCCGCTCATCAAAATGCTGCTGTATTTATGAAAAACCCCGGGCTTTTGGCGACAGCTCCACGGAAAGTGATGAGGAGGAAGAAGAGGGCTGTGATCATACACACTCTGTACGTGGCCACCGCAAAGGATGGCGTCGTGCAACCCTGGGACCGACCCCCACCACGCCTTCCCGGCCTCCTGACCCTTTCCAGCCCCCAGCAGGGCCAATGCAGCGCTAAATTCCTCTTTCCCCCACCCTTCCTGAATGTATCCATGTGGCTTCTTCTCCAGTACCCTCCTTCTCTCTCTTCTGCCTGATAGAGGGAAGAGGAAGAGGAGGGTAGACAGAGATCCTGGAATTCTGACTTGCTGCTATTTCAGAACCCAGACTCCTGAGTTCCCCCAGTTCTCATTTTTCCTCCCAATACCCACCCTTCTCTCTCCAGGAATCTAGGCACCTTGGTCCCAGCCTCTTCCTTTTGTTCTGGCTGTCAAACTGCCTGTCCTGGGATCTGGTTATCTTGGCCGTGCACTCTCAACTTGAGTAGCAAACACCGAAATTGGGTTTTCAACAGTCCCAGCTTTCACTGCCAGGGTCCCAGTCAGATTCCAGAAATTCTCACCCTGACTGTGCTTGCTAATACTGGTTTAGAGCTATCCCACTAAAATATTTAATCCTAATTCTTAGTCCTTGCCTGTGGGATATGAGGTCCTACAGGAGACCTCAGGGCTCCCAGCCCTTCTCCTGCTAACTCTCCTCATGCCCTCAAGAGGAGTTAGAAGAGAGTTCCTTGTCATTCTCACCTCTAATGGAAGATGGAACAAGAATAATCATTATCCTTTCTTCCCACCCTTCTCCTGTGATCTAGGATTTCTGACAAAGCTGGCTTGAAACTGGTCACTTAGAGCCAACTATCTCCTCAACCTTTTGTTTTTCAGCTTCAGAGACAGATTCAGTGTAGTCCCAAGGACCTGGGTCCCTGGGAGAGGAAGGAAAAGGGAAGGAGCAAAGAGATGGGGGTATATCCCCTACACTACACTCTTACCTCTTAATTCCTAGGCTTTGATTTCTCTGCCAGCCCAGATGTTCAGTTCTCTTGGCCCTCCCTACCCCTTTGCTGGGATCTGGTTGTCATTTTCTTTTGCCAGTTCTTTTGCCATACACAGTTGTAGAGACCAGTCAAATCCACACCACCACTGAGATCTCATTCATTGCCACAGATGCACAAAATAAATAACCCAAAATCACACACACAGAAAGTCATACAGGAAGCATTGTCAAATGTGAAATGGTGTTTGGCTTTCTTTGGGTTATATTTGTATAAATATGTTATTGGTATGTGTTCCAAAATTATGGGAAATGCCTATGTTATTAATAGTTATAATTGTTATGTAAAATCATTGAAAGCCATAGAAGTAACCACAATTCCTAGTCAAATGTGACTTTAACAATGGCTGTCCTAAGACTTTTTGTCATCCACAGACAATTGTTGTCTTGTTTTAATCCTCTTCGAAAGGTGGTTTATAATCAGCTATAGGTCTTTGATGGGTGTTCTTTTTTTTTTTTTTTTTGAGAGGAGTCTCACTCTGTCGCCCAGGCTGGAGTGCAGTGGCGAGATCTCCACTCACTGCAAGCTCCGCCTCCCGGGTTCACGCCATTCTCCTGCCTCAGCCTCCCGAGTAGCTGGGACTACAGGCGCCCGCCACTGCGCCCGGCTAATTTTTGTATTTTTAGTAGAGACGGGGTTTCACTGTGTTAGCCAGGATGGTCTTGATCTCCTGACCTTGTGATCCGCCCATCTCGGCCTCTCAAAGTGCTGGGATTACAGGCTTGAGCCACCGCGCCCAGCCTTGACGGGTGCTCTTAAAGGCAGGTTTCTGATAACTTTGGAGATTGTGACATTAGAATAGAGGAAAAACTTCCAGGACTGTCATAGCTGAAATGTTTATGAATATCAAGCAGAACAGGTGTTAATCGCATGGACTGAACTAATAACAGAAGACTGAAATAATCCTTTTATGACTTTTTGCTTAAAATGTTGCTGATCTTTTGTTTTGTTTTTCAGAGGCAAGATAACTTTTAAGCTATTTACATTTTTTTTTTTTTTTTTTTTTGAGACAGAGTCTCGCTCTGTTGCCCAGGCTGGAGTACAGTGGCGCAATTTCAGCTCACCATGACCTCCACCTCCTGGGTTCAAGCAATTCTTGTGCATCAGACTCCTGAGTAGCTGGGACTACAGGTGCGCACCACCACACCCAGCTAATTTTTTATATTGTTAGTAGAGACGGGGTTTTGCCATGTTGACCAGGCTGATCTCAAACTCCTGACCTCATGTGATCTGTCCACCTCAGCTTCCCAAAGTGTTGGGATTACAGGCATGAGCCACCGTGCCTGGCCTATTTACAGTCTTTGATAATTGAG
The DNA here is from genome assembly GCF_003255815.1 of Theropithecus gelada. NCBI lineage: Eukaryota > Metazoa > Chordata > Mammalia > Primates > Cercopithecidae > Theropithecus > Theropithecus gelada. Next base: position 48,987,988 of record NC_037668.1, read on the forward strand.
TGAAGTATACTCCTATAAACAAAATTTGGGGCATATTCGTTTCTCTCTACCTTATTTATCCAGAATTTGGAAACCCTTTGTGAGTATTTTTAACTTATGGCAATATAGTTATTTGCATAAGTGCAGTAAGCATCTGTCTTCATTTGTGACAGGACACAATTGGAGAAACTGGTAATTTTACCAAGGCTTTGACTGGAATGGCATACTTTTCTTTAAGGAATCAAAATTGACATATAGAGCCAATAAAAGCCCCTTGGGAAAACTGGCTTTATACCTTGTCTACACAGCCCCTCTACAGGGTTCCTGACCTGTGGTAAGTAAAGAATGTCACTTTCTGACAGGCCCAGGAGCCCCAAGTTATATTGGGACCTCAAGAGGAGAGAAATTTACCCAACTCATACAGGTATTTGACAGTAATAACCCATGGCTTGGCTTGACTTTAAAAAAAAAAGTCTTATCCAAGATTCCTTATGGAGCAAAGTTCCATCAAAGTCAATTTGAAAAGGAGTCTACATGGCAAATAATTATTCTTGTTGCACTTTATACAAATAATCAGGCCAAGTACAATAAGACTAATGCTTATTTTGCAAACAAATCAGTCTTACAATGATTTGTCTTTAGTAAAAATGAGGGCTGGAGAGAGAAAAATTGTTTCAAGAACTATGGTACACTTGTTATTAAATTCTAGTCCCGTCAGTTGTTTTTTGAGTTTTTTTCTACAATTTAGACTGACCCTGCTTATTCCTGTAAACCAACCAATGATCTCTGGCTATAGCTAAGAAGAAACAAGAGGGATGGCTAATGTAAAAATCTAGACCAATATTCTATTTTTGGGCACGTATTGGAATCAGCTAGCAACCTTATGTCAGCTTGGTTCCAACAGTTGCCTGGTTCATGGGAAACCTTCTTAATTTACTTTACCTGGGATAATTTAACTTATTTTGCTTTACTGTTGTGGAATACATTGCCATTGTACTCTTTGTGTAGGAATGCAGGATAAGCTTACTCAATGATTTCTTAAATTGAACACTTATTAATCTTCCAGATACCACCTTTTGTCAGAACTCAGAGTTATGAGTAGCCCTCACCATACAGATGATTTCTGACTGAACTCCTCTCTACCCTAAATACAAGAGACCCTAATAGTTAGGCAGGAACATCATCTCCCCTATCCAGCCTGAAGAAGTCACAGAAGATTGATCTTTGTCCCTCTATAACCCTTAGGATTAAGGGGACCCTTGTAAAAGGGAGGGGGAAAACATGTCAGATGCATTTGAACCAGAGCAATTCCATCTTGAACAGGGGGTAGGTAAAATAAGGCTGAGACCAGGCTGGGCGCGGTGGCTCAGGCCTGTAATCTCAACACTTTGGGAGACTGAGGCAGGTGGATCATGAGGTCAGGAGTTCGAGACCAGCCTGACTAACATGGTGAAACCCTGTCTCTACTAAAAATACAAAAATTAGCCAGGCATGGTGGTACACACCTGTAATCCCTGCTACTCAGGAGGCTGAGGCAGGAGAATCGCTTGAACCCGGGAGGTGGAGGTTGCAGTGAGATGAGATCGTGCCATTGCACTCCAGCCTGTCCTGGGATCAAACTGCCTGGGTGACAGAGCAAGACTCCGTCTCTAAATAAATAAATAAATAAATAAAGCTGAGATCTACTGGGCTACATTCCAAGGAGGTTAGGCATTCTTAGTCACAGGATGACATAGCAGGTCAGCACAAGATACAAGTCACAAAGACCCTGTTGATAAAACAGGATGCAGTAAAGAAGCCAGCCAAAACCCACCAAAACCAAGATGGCAATGAAAGCGACCTCTGGTCATCCTCGCTGCTCATTATACATGAATATAATACATTAGCATGCTAAAAGACACGGCAACAGTGCCATGACAGTTTACAAATGCCACGGCAACATCTGGAAGTTACCCTATATGGTCCTAAAAGGGGAGGAATCCTCATTTCTGGGAATTGCTTGCCTCTTTCGTGGAAAACTCATGAATAATTTATCCCTCGTTTAGCATATAATCAAGAAATAACTATAAGTATAATCAGTTGAGCAGCCCATTCCGCTGCTCTGCCTGTGGAATGGACATTCTTTCATTCCTTTACTTTCTTAATAAACTTGCTTTCACTTTATGAACTCACCCTGAATTCCTTCTTGTGTGAGGTCCAAGAACCCTCTCTTGGGGTTTAGATTGGGACCTCTTTCTGGTAACATTGTTATCACACTCAAGAATTTTTTTTTTTTTTTTTTTTTTTTTTTTTTGAGACGGAGTCTCGCTGTGTCGCCCAGGCTGGAGTGCAGTGGCGCGATCTCGGCTCACTGCAAGCTCCGCCTCCCGGGTTCACGCCATTCTCCCGCCTCAGCCTCCGAGTAGCTGGGACTACAGGCGCCCGCCACCACGCCCGGCTAGTTTTTTGTATTTTTAGTAGAGATGGGGTTTCACCATGTTAGCCAGGATGGTCTCGATCTCCTGACCTCGTGATCCACCCGCCTCGGCCTCCCAAAGTGCTGGGATTACAGGCTTGAGCCACCGCGCCCGGCCAAGAATTTTTTATAACAAATATATTTAAATAGAATTCACATCTCATACAATTCACCCATTTAAAGAATATAATTCTATGCTTTTAGCATACCCAGTGTTATGAAATGATCAGCACAACCAATTTCAGGATATTTTTATCACCCTAAAAAGAAGCGTGTACCCGTTAACAGTCACTCCCCATTTTTCCTTCAAACCTCTTCTCTTGCTCCTTACCCCCCACCCCAGCACTAGGCAGCTACCAATCGACGTTCTGTCTCCGTGGATTTGCCTATTCTGGACATTTCAAAAAAATGGAATTATACAATATGTGGTCCTTTGTAGCTGGCTTCTTTCAGTTTGCATATGTTTTCAAGATCTGCCCATTTTGTAGCACGTATCAATACTTCTTTTCTTTTTTGAATTGAGGTAAAAGTCACATAACGTTCACCATTTCAATAATTTTAAAGTGTACAGTTCAGTGGCTTCCAGTACATTTACAATGTTAGGCAACTGTCTTCTCCTGTTCCTGCTGTTGCAACAAAATATCTTAAACCGGGTAATTTATAAACAACAGAAATTTATTTCTCACAGTTCTGGAGGCTGGGAAATCCAAGTTCAAGGCGTCAGAAGATTTGGTGTCTGATGAGGGCCTACTAATCGTAGATGGTGCCTTCTCTGTGCCTTCACATGGCAGAAGGGTGCTAACCAGCTCCTTCTGACCTCTTTTGTTTTTTAATTAATTTTTTTTTTTGAGTCAGGGTCTTACTCTGTCACCCAGACTGAAGTGCAGTGGCAAGATCAAGGCTCACTACAGCCTCAACATCCAGGAGCTCAGGTGATCCTCCCATCTCAGCCTCCCGAGTAGCTGGGACTACAGGCATGCACAACCATGCCTGGGTAGTTTTTGTATTCTTTATAGAGACAGGTGTCCACCATGTTGCCCAGCCTGGTTTTGAACTCCTAGGCTCAAGTAACGTACCTGCCTTGGTCTTCCAAAATGCTAGGATTATAGGCATGAGCTACTGCACCCAGCCTTCTGACCTCTTTTATAATGGCACTAACCCCATCTTATGACCTTGTCACCTGCTAAAGGCCCCACCTCTTAATGCTATCCTATTGGGTATTAGGTTCCAACATATAAATATGGGGGGCACACCAACATTCAGACCACAGGATTTTCCCCTGGATCCCCAAATTCATGGTCTTCTCCATGCAAAATTCCATCTCAATAGCTCCCAAGATCTTGTTCCAGCAACGACTCAAAAGTCTTCAGTCCAGAATCTCATCTAAATCAGATATAAGTGACTCAAAAGTGTGATTAAGGCCAGGTGCGGTGGCTTACGCCTATAATCCCAGCACTTTGGAAGGCTGAGGTGGGAGGATCAGTTGAGGCCAGGCATTTGAGACCAGCCTGGCCAACATGACAAAACCCCATCTCTACTAAAAATACAAAAGTTAGCCAGGCATGGTGGTGCATGCCTGTAGTCCCAGCTACTCTGAGGCAAAAGAATCGCTTGAACCCAGAAGACGGAAGTTGCAGTGAGCTGAGATCACGCCACTGCACTCCAGCCTGGGCAACAGAGCAAGACTCTGTCTCAAAAAAAAAAAAAAATGGCCAGGTGCAGTGGCTAACGCCTGTAATCCCAGCACTTTGAGAGCCTGAGATGGGTGGATCACAAGGTCAGGAGTTCAAGATCAGCCTGGCCAAGATGGTGAAACTCTCTGTCTACTAAAAATACAAAAATTAGCCCGGCGTGGTGGCGGGTGCCTGTAATCTCAGCTATTTGGGAGGATGAGGCAGAAAATTGCTTGAACCTGGGAGGTGGAGGTTGCAGTGAGCCGAGATTGCGCCACTGCACTCCAACCTGGGAGACAGAACGAGACTCCGTCTCAAAAAAAAAAAAAAAAAAAAAAGTGTGATCTATCCTGAGGCAAATGGCAAATTGTTCTTCAGCAGTGAGCCTGTGAAATCAAACAAGGTATGTGCTTTCTAAATACAATGGTGGCACAGGCAAGGACAGGCATTTTTATTCCAAACAGGAGTAGGAAAGAAGAAAGAAGTAAGAGATCTCAACCAAATAAAAAACCCAACAAGGCAAACATTAAATCTTAAGGCTCCAGAATATTCTTTCTTGACTCGATATTCTGCAATCTGGACACACCGGGTTGGGGACTGGACTCCCAAGCCTCCAGACAACCTTGTTCCCATGGCTTTGCTAGGCCCAGCCCATACCACACCTGTCATAGGTTAGAGTACGGTGCCTACAGCTGTCCCAAGCTGGAACTGCATGTCCATGGCTCTACCTTTCTAGGGTCTTGGGAACAGCCCCACTCCCACATCTCTGCTAAGGATTTCCCTGTTGGAGGCTCTCTGAGGTGGTCTCACCCTTGTGATAGCTTCTGCCTGGGTCATGATGCCAAGGCTCCGGGTGGCTCCATCCTTTAAAATGTAGGTGGAGACAGGCATGTCCCACATCTCATGCACTCTTTGGACCAGTGGAGATGGCACCATGCAGACTTCACAAAGGTCTACTGTCTGTGCCTGCTGGAGGAGCAGCCTGAGCTACACAGCTGGGGTGGCCGAGGAGCACTGAAATCATTTTGTTCCCAAGGCCTTAGCATTCTGGGCCTGTGCTGGGATAAGCAGCCCCAACAGTCTCCAAAATGCCTTTGGGGTCATCCTTCCATTCCAGATGAACAGCGTCTGGCTCTCTTCTATTTGCATGAATCTCCTTACCAAATGGTTGCTTGGCCACACCCTTGGTGTTCCCTCCCAACCATGATTTTTCTTTTCCTTTTTTTTGAGACAGGGTCTTTCTCTGTCATTCAGGATAGAGTACAGTGGTGCAATCTCAGCTCACTGCAGCTGCAACCTCCCAGGCTCAAGCAATCTTCCCAGCTCAGACTCCGGAGTAGCTGGGACTACAGGTGCTTGCCACCGTGCCCAGCTGCTTTTTTTTTTTTTTTTTGAGACAGAGTCTCGCTCTGTCGCCCAGGCTGGAGTGCAGTGGCGCGATCTCAGCTCAGTGTAAGCTCCGCCCCCTGGGTTCACGCCATCACGCCATTCTCCTGCCTCAGCCTCCCAAGTAGCTGGGACTACAGGCAGCCACCACCACGCCCGGCTAATTTTTTGTATTTTTAGTAGAGATGGGGTTTCACCTTGTTAGCCGGGATGGTCTTGATCTCCTCACCTTGTGATCCACCAGCCTCAGCCTCCCAAAATGCTGGGAATACAGGCGTGAGCCACCACGCCCGGCCCTAGCTGCTTTTTTATAACATGGCCAGGCTGAGAATTTCCTAAATTTTTAACTTCTGCTTCCCTTTTGATTAAACGTTGTCTTCTCATGTTTTACTATAAGCATCAAGAGAAGCCATGCTGCACTCTCATACTTTGCATAGAGATTTCTTCTGTCAATTATCCTATTTCATTGCTTGTAAATTCCTGCTTCCACAAAAAACTAAGACATGAACACAATTCAGCCACGCTCTTTAAAGACCACTTTATAACAAGGATGGCCTTTCTTTCAGTTTCCAACAACATGTTTGTCATTTCCGTCTGTGACCTTTATCATCCATATTTCTACCAACATTTTAATCACAAGCACTTAGGAAACCTCCAAGAAGACGGAGGCTTTCTCTACAGCTGTCCTCTTCTGAGTCCTCACCAGAATCACTCTTAATGTTCTGTTCACAGCAATAAAGGTTTTTTCTAGTGTTCATTTCCAAATTCTTCCAAGTCCCTGCCTATTGCCTAGTTCCAAAGCTACTTACACATTTTTAGGTAATTGTTACAGGAGCACCTCACTTCTTTTTAAAATAAAAAAATTTTTTTTTGAGACAAGATCTTGCTCTGTCACCCATGCTGGAGTACAATAGTGCCCTTATGGCTCACTGCAGCCTCTACCTCCCTGGTGTCAGGCATCTGAGCCCAAGCCAAGCCATCATATCCCCTGTGACCTGCACATATACATCCAGATGGCCTGAAGTAACTGAAGAATCACAAAAGAAGTGAAAATGGCCAGTTCCTGCCTTAACTGATGACATTCCACCGTTGTGATTTGTTCCTGTCCCACCTTAACTGAGCGATTAACCTTGTGAAATTCCTTCTCCTGGCTCAGAAGCTTCTCATTGAGCATCTTGTGACCCCTGCCCCTGCCCGCCAGAGAACAACCCCCCTTGACTGAAATTTTCCATCACCTTCTCAAATCCTATAAAACGGCCCCACCCCTATCTCCCTTCACTGACTCTTTTCAGACCCAGCCTGCCTGCACCCAGGTGAAATAAACAGCCTTGTTGCTCACACAAAGCCTGTTTGGTGGTGTCTTCACACGGACATGCGTGACACCTGGCTCAAGCAATCCTCTGGCCTCAGCCTCCCAAGTAGGTGGGATCACAAGTGCACTGCACCACACCTGGCTAATTAAAAAACTTTTTTTTGGTAGAGATGAGGTCTCATTATGCTGCCCAGGCTGTTCTTGAACTCCTGGGCTCAATCAATCCTCCTGCCTTGGCCTCCCAAAGTGCTGGGATTACAGGCATGAGCCATTGCACCCAGCTGTCAGCACCTCACTTCTTGGTACCAATTTTTGTCTTAGTTCATTTCTGCTGCTATAACAAAATAACTTAGACTGGGTAATTTATTAACAATACAGATTTATTACTTACAGTTCTGGAGGCTGGGAAGTCCGAGATCAAGGCACCAGCGAATTTGGTGTCTAATGAGGTTCCCTCTCTGCTTCCAAGATGGCACCTTCTTGCTGCATCCTCACATGGTGGAAGGGGTGAACACTGTCCTCACATGGCAGAAGGGAACTCACTAACTCCTTCAGGCCCCCCTTTTTTTTTTTTTGAAACGGAGTCTCACTCTGTTGTAGCAGGATGAGCTGCAGACAAAACTCCTCAGACACCGAGTTAAAGAAGGAAGGGGTTTATTCAGCCGGGGGCGTCGGCAAGACTCCTGTCTCAAGAGCCGAGCCCCTCCCTGAAGCGAGCAATTCCTGTCCCTTTTAAGGGCTCACAACTCTAAGGGGGTGCATGTGAGAGGGTCGTGATTGATTGAGCAAGCAGGGGGTATGTGACTGGTGGCTGCATGCACCGGTAATTAGATTGGAACAAAACAAGACAGGGATTTTCACAGTGCATTTCTATACAATGTCTGTAATCTATAGATAACATAACTGATTAGGTCAGGGGTCGATCTTTAACTACCAGGCCCAGGGTGTGACGCCGTCCTGTCTGCTTGTGAATTTCATTTCTGCCTTTTAGTTCTTACTTTTTCTTTCTTTGGAGGCAGAAATTGGGCATAAGACAATATGAGGGGTGGTCTCCTCCCTTACTGTCACCCAGGCTGGAGTGCAGTGGCACGATCTCGGCTCACTGCAACCTCCGCCTCCCAGGTTCAAGCAATTCTCCTGCCTCAGCCTCCCAAGTGGCTGGAATCACAGGCGCCTGCCACCACGCCCGGCTATTTTTTGTATTTTTAGTAGAGGCAGGGTTTCACCATGTTGGCCAGGCTGGTCTCGAATTCTTGACCTCAAGTGATCCACCCGACTTGGCCTCCCAAAGTGCTAGAATTACAGGCGTGAGCCACCACGCCCAGCCCCAGGCCTCTTTCATAAGGGAACTAATTACCTCCTAAAGTCTCCACCTCTTAATAGTATTACATTGGGTATTAGGTTCTAACATATGAATTTTGGGGAGAAATGAACATTGAGATCATAGCAAAAACCATCATCACGAGAACATTTTCATCACCCTAAAAAGACTCCTTGTAGCTCTTAAACAGTCACTCCCCATTCCCCACCCCCTCAGCCCTAGGCAACCGCTAATCTGCTTTCTGTCTCTATAGATTTGCCTGTTCTAGACATTTCATACAAATGGAATTGTACAATATGTGGCTTTTTATATTTGGCTTATTTCATGTGGTATAATGTTTTCAATATTTTTTCCAGGTTGTACTGCATATTAGTACATCATTCTGAATAGCATTCCATTTTATGGATATACCACATTTTGTTTATCCATTTATGAGTTGATGGACATTTGGCTTGTGTCTACCTTTTGACTATTATAAATAATGCTGCTCTGAACATTAGTGTGCAAGTTTTTGCTTGAACACTTCTGTTCAATTCTCTTGGATATATATCTAGGAGTGGAAGTGCTGGGTCATATGGTAATTCCATGTTTAACTTTTTGAAGAATTGCTAAACTGTTTTTCACAGAGACGACACCATTTTACATGTCCAGAAGCAATGTATGAGGATTCCAATTTCTACATATTTTTACACTTCTTCGAGTCTGTCTTTTTTTATTACAGTGGGTGTGAAGTGGTTTTGTTGGCATTGACTAATTTGGTTAACTTGAATCTTAAACTCAGTTGATAAAAAAAGAAAAAGATAATTTCCATTGACCCTACCGACTAATGATGTTGGGCATCATTTCTTGGCTTATTGGTCATTGTATATCTTCTTTGGAGAAATGTCTATTCAAGTCCTTTGCCCATTTTTTTTTTTTTTTTTTTTTTGAGAGAGAGAGAGTCTGGAGTGCAGTGGTGCAATCATGGCTCACTGCACCCTCAACCTCCCAGGTTCAAGCAATCTTCCCACCTCAGCCTCCTGAGTAGCTAGGACTACAGGTGTATGCCATCATGACCAGCTAATTTTTGTATTTTTTTGTAGACAGGGTTTCATCATGTTGCCCAGGCTGATCTCAAACTCCTGGGTTCAAGCAGTCCTCCCACCTTGGCCTCCCAAAGTGTTGGGATTACAGGTGTGAGCCACTGCACCCAGCCTTTTGTCCATTTTTAAAATCAGACTGTCTTTTTGTTGTTGTGTCGTGGAAGTTCTTTACATGTTCTGGATACTAGATCCTTATCAGATATATGATTTGCAAATATTTTCTCTATTTCTGTAGGATGTCTTTTTACTTTCTTTATTGTGTCCTTTGATGCACAAACATTTTTAATGTTGATGAAGTTCAATTCATTTTTTTCTCTTGTAGTTTGGGCTTTTGGTGTCATACATAAGAACCCATTGCCAAATCCAAGGTTATGAAGATTTACCCCTATGTTTTCTTCTAGGAATTTTTTAGTTTTAACTCTTACATTTAGGCATTTAATCCGTTTTCAGTTAATTTTTCTTTGAGAGAGAGGGTTTCGTTCTGTCACTCAGGCTGGAGTGCAATGGTATCACCATGGCTCACTGCAGCCTCAACCTCCTGGGCTCAAGTGATCTTCCTGCCTCAGCCTCCTAAAGTGCTGGGTTTACAGGCATGAGCCACTGTGCCTGGCTCAGTTAATTTTTGTATATGGCATGAGGTAAGGGTGTCCAAACTCAGTCTTGCATGTGGATATCCAGTTGTCCCAGCACTATTTGTTGAAAAGACTATCCTTTCCCCCATTGAATGTTTTTGGCACACTTGTAGAAAATTATTTTATCATATATTTATGGATTGATTTCTGGACTTTCATTTGTATTCCATTGATTTCTATGTCTGTCCTCCTGCCCAGCACTACACTGCCTTGAATAATGTAGCTTTCTAGTATGCTGTGAAAACAAGAATTGTAAGCCCTCAACTGGGCGCGGTGGCCCACGCCTGTAATCCCGGCACTCTGGGAGGCTGAGGTGGGCAGATCACGAGGTCAGGAGATCAAGACCATCCTGGCCAACATGGTGAAACCCTGTCTCTACTCAAAATACAAAAATTAGCTGAACATGGTGGCAGGCGCCTGTAGTCCCAGCTACTTGGGAGGCTGAGGCAGGAGAATCACATGAACAAGGCAAGTGGAGGTTGCAGTGAGCAGAGATGGCGCCACTGCATTCCAGCCTGGGCAACACATCGAGACTCTGTCTCAAAACAAACAAACAAAAAAAAAGAATTGTGAGTCCTCCAATTTTGTTCTTTTTCAAGATTGTTTTGGCTATTATAAGTCTCTTGGGTTTCCATATGCTTGTTCATTTCTGAAAAAAATTTTGATAGGCAATGAATTGAATCTATAAATCAATTTGGGGAATAATACCATCTTATAAAATAACACCATCTTATAAATATTAAGTTTTCCAATCTACGAACATGGGTTATATTTCTATTTTTTTAGACCTTCTTTAAGAAGATTTGGGCAGGGCACAGTGGCTCACACCTATAATCCCAACACTTTGGGAGGCTGAGGCAGGTGGGTCGCTTGAGCCTAGGAGTTTAAGATCAGTTTGGATGACATAGTGAGACCTCCGTTTCTACAAAAAATAAACAAAATTAGCCAAGTGTGGTGGCACACGCACCTGTAGTCCCAGCTACTGGGGAGGCTGAGGTGGGAGGATCACTTGAGCCTGGGAGGTCGAGGTTGCCTGGGAGCCACTGCACCTGCACTCCAGCCTGGGCAACAGAGTGAGGGTCTGTCTGTCTCCATCTCTCTCTCACATGCACACATAAAGATTTGCAATGGTATGCAGTTTCAGTGTATAAGATTGCATTTCTTTGGTAGAAATTATTTCTATTTAATTCTTTTTAATCCTAATGTAAATAAAATTGTTGAATCAATTTTACTTCAAGATTGTCTACTGCTAGTGTATAAAAATACCATTTATTGGCCAGGTGCTGTGGCTCATGCCTGTAATCCCAGCATGTTGGGAGGCCAGGGCGGGCGGATCACTTGAGGTCGGGAGTTGGAGACCAGCCTGACCAACATGGAGAAACCCTGTCTCTACTAAAAATACAGAATTAGCCAGGCGTGGTGGTGCATGCCTGTAATCCCAGCTACTCGGGAGGCTGAGGCAGGAGAATCACTTTAACCCAGGAGGCAGAGGTTGCGGTAAACCAAGATCATGCCATTGTACTCCAGCCTGGCCAATGAGAGCAAAACTCTGTCTCAAAACAAAAAGCAAACAAACAAACAGAAAACCATTTCTTTTTATATATTAATTTTGTATCCTGCAACCTCGGTGAGTTTATTTATTAATTCGAATAGTTTTTAAAGTGGATTCCTTAGGATTTTCTACCTACAAAATGATGTCACCTGATATTGATATTGTTTAATTATTCCTTTCCAATCTGTATGTCTTTTATTATTATTATTTTCTTGCCTGATTGCTTTGGCTAGCCTCTCCAGTACAATGTTCAATAGAAGTGGTAAGAGCAAATATTCCTGTGTTCTTGATCTTAGGGGAAACACCAGTAAGTATGATATTAGCTGTGGGTTTTTTATACACGTACATGGTATGGTTTGGCTGTGTTCCCACCCAAATCTCATCTTGAACTCCCATGTGTTATGGCAGGGACCCAGTGGGAGGTAATTAAATTATGGGGGCATGTCTTGCCCATGCTGTTCTTGTGATAGTGAATAAGCCTCACGAGATCTGATGGTTTTAAAAAATGGGAGTTTCCAATTGCATGAGCTCTTCTTTTGTCTGCCATCATGTGAGATGTGCCTTTCACCTTCCATCATGATTGCGAAGCCTCCCCAACCACGTGGAACTGTAAGTTCATTAATCCTCTTTCTTTTGTAAATTGCCCAGTCTTTATGTCTTTATCAGCAGCATGGACTAATATCATCCATTATCAGGTTGAAGAAAGTTCCCTTCTCTTTCTCATTTGTCAAGTCTTTTTAACACAAGATGTTAGATCTTTCCAAATATTTTTTTCTGCATCAACTGAAATGATCATATAGTTTTATTCCTTTATTGTGTATTAATATGGTGTATTATATTGATTGATTTTTGTATAGTGAACCAATCTTGCATTCCTGGGATAAATCCTAGTTGGCCATGGCATATAATCCTTTTAAGATGCTGCTGGATTCTGTTTGCTGATATTTGCTTGATAATTTTTGCGTGTTTATTCACAAGAGATATTGGTCTATAGCTTTCTTTTCTTGTGATGTTTCTGTCTGGCATTGGTATTAGGGTAATACAAGTGTCATAAAATGAGCTGGGAAGTGTTCCCTCCTTCTTTATTTTTGGGGAAGGGTTTTAGAAGGATTGGTGCTAATTCTTCCATAAATGGTTGATATAATTCACCAGTAACACTATGTAGTCCTGGGGCTTTTCTTTGTTGGAAGTTTTCCGACTACTGATTGAATCTCTTTACTTGTCATAGGTCTATTTAGATTTTTTTCTCTCTTTTTGATTCAGTTTTGGCAGTTTGTCTTTTGAGAAATTTATCCATTTCATCTATGTTATCTAATTTGTTAGTATACAATTGTTCACAGTATTCTCCTATATCCTTTTTATTTCTGTAAGGTTGGTGATAATGTTCCCATTTTCATTTCCGATTTTTTTAATTTGAGTTTCCTCCCTTTTTTCATTGGCCAGTTTAGCTAAAAGTTTGTCAATTCTGTCAATCTCTTCAAAGAAATAACTTTGGTTTCGTTGATTTTATCTATTGTTCCTCATTTTCTACTTAGTTTATCTCCCTCTAATCTTTATTATTTTCTTCCTTATGCTTGCTTGGCTTCCGTTTGCTCTTCTTTTTTCTAGTTAAAGTGGAAGGTTAGGCTATTCACTTGAGATTGTGGGACATGCTCAGACTCTAGAGTTGACATAAAGATTTTTTTTCTTTTTTGAAACAGAGCCTCACTCTGTCGTCTAGGTTAGAGTGCAGTGGCACGATCTCGGATAACTGCAACCTCTGCCTCCCAGGCTCAAGTGATTCTCATGCCTCAGCCTCCCAAGTAGCTGGGATTACAGGCGTGCACCACCACACCTGGCTAATTTTTATATTTTTGGTAGAGATGGAGTTTTGCCATGTTGCCCAGGCTGGTCTTGAACTCCCGAGCTCAAGTGATCCGCCCGCCTCGGCCTCCCAAAGTGTTGGGATTACAGACATGAGCCACTGCGCCTGGCAGCACGATTGTTTTTAAATGAAAACATTTGAGCCAAAGAAGATGCAGAAATAAATCATATCTGAAATTCCCTTATTTGGCTAGAACAGAACATTATGAGAGTCAGTTGCCAGAAATCCTCCTCTGGGAAGGTCTCCAGTCAGGGAGGCACTAATCTGAACAAATTTCATCAGAACCTTCCATCTATGGAAACTTGAAAACTCCCTGCTTTGTTAAGTTTGATATGTAAATCCTTTATCTCTGAATATTCCATGAGTTCCTCGTCACTGAGTGGATCCTGTGCACGCATAAATAAGACTCGTTTCTTGTTCATCTGCCTATTGTTACCTAATTTGCAGGCCCCCAACCATCAGATCTAAGTTGGAAGAGTAAGAGTTTTTCTCCTAACAAGATTCTTCTCCTTCTTCTACTCCTCCTTCTTCTACAGGAGGCTACAGGAGTGTACTCGGCTAATTTTAAAACTTTTTTATCGATACGGGATCTCACTGTTTTGCCCAGGCTGGTCTCAAACTCCTAGCCTCCTTTTTTTTTTTTTTTTTGAGACAGAGTTTTGCTCTTGTTGCCCAGGCTGGAGTGCAGGAGCAGCTCGGCTCACTGCAACCTCCACCTCCCAGGTTCAACTGATTCTCCCGCCTTAGCCTCCCGAGTAGCTGGGATTACAGGTGCCTGCCACCATGCCTGGCTAATTGTTTTGTATTTTTAGTAGAGACAGGGTTTCACCATGTTGGCCAGACTGGTCTCCATCTCCTGACCTCAGGTGATCCACCCGCCTCAGCCTCCCAAAGTGCTGGGATTACAGGCATTGGCCACCGCGCCAGGCCCTTTTATTTTTTTTAAGATAGGGCCTTGCTCTGTCACCCAGGCTGAAGTGCAGTAGTGTAATCATAGTTCACCGCAGCCCTGAACTCGCAGGCTCAAGAGGTCCTCCCACCTCAGCCTCACAAGTAGCTAGTACGATAGGCATGTGCCACCTCACCCAGCTAATTTTATTTTTTGTGGAGATGAGGCCTCACTATGCTGCCCAGTCTGGCTCTTTTTTTTTTTTTCAATGTAGAGGTTTACAGCTATAAATTTCCATCTGAGCAACGCTTTTCACTGCATCTCTTTGTTTATTTTTTATTGCCAAATAATATTCTCTTGTATGGCTATACAACATTTTATTTTCAGATTGAGATTTTCTTTTTATTTGTCTTTGAAGATAATTTATTCACCTTCTTTCTATTTGTTTTATTTTTAGAGCAGTTTTAGTCTCATAGCAAAAGTGAGCAGAAGGTACACAGCTATCCCAGATAACCTCTACCCCCTCAGATATAATACAAAGCCTTCTCCATTATCAACATTCCTCACCAAAGTATTAATACCTTGGTTATAATTAATGAACCTGCATTGACATATCATCACCCCAAGTCCACAGTTCACATTAGGGTTTACTGTTGGTGTTGTACACCCTGTGGGTTTGGACAAATATATACCGACAGGTATCCACCATTGTGGTATCACACAGAGTAGTTTCACTGCCCTGAAGAGCCTCCGTGCTCCACCTGTCCATCCCTCCTTCCCTCCAAACCCTGACAGACACTGATCTTTTTACTGTCTCCATAGTTTTGCTTTTTTTCAAAATGCTGTGTAGTTGGAGTCATAGTCTTTTCATATTGTTTTCTTTCACTAATATACATTTAAGTTTCCATTGTGTCTTTTCATGGTTTTATAGCTCATTTCTTTTCTTCTTCTTCTTTTTTTTTTTTTTTGAGACAGGGTCTCTGTAGCCTCAACCTCCTGGGCTGAAGCAATCGTCCCACCTCTGCCTCCTGAGCAGCTGGGACCACAGGCACAAGCCATCACGCCCAACTAATTTTTGTATTTTGTAGAGATGGAGTCCTACTATGTCGCCCTGGTCCCACTATGTTGCCTCAGCCTCCCAAAGTCCTGGGATTATGGGTGTGAACTGCCGTGCCTGGCTGCTCATGACTTTTTAGCACTGGATAATATTCTGCTCTCTGGATATGCCACAGTTTATTTATCCATTTACCTGCTCATGGACATCTTGTTTGCTTCTAAGTTTTGACAATTATGCATAAAACTTCTGCAAACATCTGTGTGTGGTTTTTGTGTGGACATACATTTTTCTTTTTTTTTTTTTTTTGAGATGGAGTCTCGCTCTGTCACCCAGGCTGGAGTGCAGTGGCCGGATCTCAGCTCACTGCAAGCTCCGCCTCCCGGGTTTACGCCATTCTCCTGCCTCAGCCTCCGGAGTAGCTGGGACTACGGGCGCCCGCCACCTCGCCCGGCTAGTTTTTTGTATTTTTTTAGTAGAGACGGGGTTTCACCGGGTTAGCCAGGATGGTCTCTATCTCCTGACCTCGTGATCCGCCCGTCTCGGCCTCCCAAAGTGCTGGGATTACAGGCTTGAGCCACCGCGCCCGGCCATACATTTTTCAACTCATTTGGTAAATACCAAGGAATTAGATTGCTGGATTATATGATATAACAGTATGTTTAATTTTGTAAGAAACTGCCACTATCTTCCAAAGACATTTTGCATTCCCATCAGCAAAGAAAGAGAATTCCTGTTGCTCCATATCCTTGCCAGCATTTGGTGTTGTCAGGGTTTTGGATTTTGGCCATTGTAATAGGTGAGTAGTGGTATCTCATTGTTGTTTTAATTTGTGTTGCCCTCATGACATATGATGTGGAGCATCTTTTCATATGCTTATTTGCCATCTGTATATCTTCTTTTTTTTTTTTTGGAGACAGGGTCTCACTCTCTCGCCCAGGCTGGAGTGCAGTGACACAATCATGGCTCACTGCAGCCTCAACTTCCTGGGCTCAAGTGATCCTCCCACCTTAACCTCCTGAGTAGCTGGGACTACAGGTACGAACCACCATGCCCGGCTATTCTTTTGATTTTTTGTAGAGGTGAGGTCTTGCTATGTTGCCCAGACTAGTCTTGAACTCCTGGGCTCAGGCATTTCTCCCGCCTTGGCCTCCCAAAGTGCAAGGATAGGTTGGGCGTGGTGGCTCATGCCTGTAATCCCAGCACTTTGGGAGGGCAAGCTGGGCAGATTACTTGAGGTTAAGAGTTCCAGACCAGCCTGGCCAACATGGGGAAACTACATCTCTACTAAAAAATACAAAAATTAGCCGGGTGTGGTAGCATGTGCCTGTAATCCCAGCTACTCGAGTGGAGGCTGAAGCAGGAGAATCACTTGAATCTGGGAGGCGGAGTTTGCAGTGAGCCAAGATGGTGCCACTGGACTCCCGCCTGGGAGACAGAGCGAGACTCCATCTCAAAAAAAACATAAAACAAAAAACAAAAAACCCCAAATGCTAGGATTACAGGCGCAAGCCACCACACCCAGCTGCCATCTGTATATCTTCTCTGGTGAGGTGTCTGTTAAGGTTTGCCCCCTTTTTAATCTTTGTTGTTGTTTGTTTTGTTTTCCTATTGTAGAGTTTTAAGAAGTCTTTGTAGATTTTGGATAGCAGTCTTTTCTCAGATATGTCTTCTGCAAACCTTTCCTCCCATTCTGTGGCTTGTCTTTTCATTCTCTCGGCATTGGTTTTTGCAGCGCAAACATGTTACGTTTTTCTGAAGGCCAGCTTATCTTTTTTTTTTCTTTCATGGATCATAGCTTTGGAGTTGTATCTAAAAGTCATCGCCAAACCCACTATCACCTAGATTTTCTTCTATTTATTTTCTATGGTATCTTCCAGGGGTTTTATAGCTTTGCAGGTTACGTTCAGGTCTGTAACCCACGTAAGTTAAGTTTTGTGAAGGGTGTAAGGTCTGTGTCTAGATTCATTTCTCTTCATGAATGTCCAGTTGTTCCAGCACCATTTGTTAAAAGCCTATTCTTTAAAATATTGTTGGCCGGGCGCAGTGGCTCAAGCCTGTAATCCCAGCACTTTGGGAGGCCAAGGCGGGTGGATCACGAGGTCAGGAGATCGAGACCATCCTGGCTAACACAGTGAAACCCCGTCTCTACTAAAAATACGATAAACTAACCGGGCACGGTGGCGGGTGCCTATAGTCCCAGCTACTGCGGAGGCTGAGGCAGGAGAATGGCGTGAACCCGGGAGGCGGAGCTTGCAGTGAGCCGAGATCGCGCCACTGCACTCCAACTTGGGTGACAGAGCGAGACTCCACCTCAAAAAAAAGAAAAAACCTTGTTAGCATATTTTATTCATTTATTCATCAGCTCATGGACATTTGTGTTGTTTCTACTCTCTGGCTATTCTGAATAATGCTGTTATGATATGAACATTCATGTACAAGTTTTTGTGTGGCTGTGTTTTGAATTATCTTGGGTATACCTAGGAGTGAATTGCTGGATCACACAGAAACATTTGACATCCAAGTCAAATGGATGGTTAACATTTGACATCCAAGAATTTAGCATTAATACAATAATATTATCCAATGTAGATATATTCAATTTTCCCCAATTGTACCAATGCCTTGTATAGCTGTTTTCAAAAGGGAACATTATCAAAGGAGAAACTTTGCATACAGTGAAATTCACAGATCTTAGGTGTACATTTCAATAACTTACACTAAATATATACTCTTCTACCATCATCCCTATATGTTGATATAGGATGTTTCCACTGCCCCAAAACTTTCTCCTTCCAGTCCCTCCCCTTTCCCCTCAACATCTTTTAATGGTGGTAAGTAGTTCTGAGGATGATCGATTCATCTACAGCTTTAGAATTTGCAAAATATATCCTCTTCACCTTTTTAAATAGAGGTAGACTGGAGAAAGGGGGAGATGGTGAGTGCTGGAGCTAAACAGACCCTGCCTTCCCCCCTCCCCCAAGACGGAGTCTCGCTTTGTCGCCAGGCCGGAGTGCAATGGCATGATCTCGGTTCACTGCAACCTCCGCCTCCCAGGTCCAAGCGATTCTCCAGCCTCAGCCTCCCCAGTAGCTGGGATTACAGGCATGCGCTACCGTGTCTGGGTACTTTTTTTTGTATTTTTAGTAGAGATGGGGTTTCACCATGTTGGCCAGGCTGGTCTCAAACTCCTGACCTCAGGTGATCCGCCTGCCTCGGCCTCCCAACATGTTGGGATTATAGGTGTGAGCCACCGGGCCCAGCCCAGACTCTGCTCTTATCCTAATTTTACCTTATTAGCTGTGTACTATGGACAGGTTACCTAACATCTCTGAATTTCAGTTTTTTTCCACATGTAAAATGGGTCATTTGTAAAAATTAGGACAACATATCTCAAGCACCTGGTACGATGGTGAGAACTCACCAAATATTGATTCCCTCCTATTTCCCTCTTTCTCTTTATGTGACACTCAAAATAGTCTTCATTCAATCTTTATTCAACAAATTCTTTTTTTTTTTTTTTTTTTTGAGGTAGAGTCTCACTCTGTCACTCAGGCTGGAGTGCAGTGGCATGATCGTGGCTCACTGCAGCCTTGACTTCCCAGGCTCAAGTGATCTTCCCTCAGCCTTCTGAGTTGCTGGGACCACAGGCACGTGCCACCACGCCCAACTAATTTTTTTTTTTTTTTTTTTGTAGAGACAGGGTCTCCCTATGTTGCCCAGGCTGGTCTCAAACTCCTGGGTTCAAGTGATCCTCCCACCTGAGCCTCCCAAAGTGCTGGGATTACAGGCATGAGCCACCCACACCTGGCCTGTGGCTATTTTTACTCATATTGTTTCCAGTGAGCTCAGCATCTGACATACAGTAGATATTCAATAAGAATTTGTTGGGCAGGCCCTGTGGCTCATGCCTGTAATCCCAGCACCTTGGGAGGCCGAGGTGGGAGGACCACTTAAACCCAGGGGTTTGAGATCAGCCTGGGCAACATAGGGAGACCCTGTCTCTACAAAAATTAAATAATTATCCAGGCATGGTGGCATGTGCCTGTGGTCCCAGCTACTCAGGAGGCTGAGGTGGGAGGATTTCTTGAGCCCAAGAGGTTGAAGCTGCTGTGAGCACACCACTACACTCCAGCCTGGGCAACAGAGCAAGACCCTGTCTCAAAAAATAATAATAAGGCCGGGCGCGGTGGCTCAAGCCTGTAATCCCAGCACTTTGGGAGGCCGAGACGGGCGGATCACGAGGTCAGGAGATCAAGACCATCCTGGCTAACATGGTGAAACCCTGTCTCTACTAAAAAATACAAAAAACTAGCTGGGCGAGGTGGCGGGCGTCTGTGGTCCCAGCTACTCGGGAGGCTGAGGCAGGAGAATGGCGTAAACCCGGGAGGCGGAGCTTGCAGTGAGCTGAGATCCGGCCACTGCACTCCAGCCTGGGCGACAGAGCGAGACTCCGTCTCAAAAAAAAAAAAAAAAAAAAAAAAAAAAAAATAATAATAATAATAATAAAATATAAAAAATGAAAAAAAAAAAAAACCCAGAAGTACACCCCAGTGTGCTAAGAGGATATAATGGGGGCTCTAACTCTCTCAGGGCTGCTGATCAGGAAGGGTATGGCATCCAGGAGGAGGTGAACCTTTATTGGAGAACAAAGGAAACAGGACAGAATGAGGCAAGCCTTTTAGAGAGTAGAGCAGGGCTCTCCAGGAAGAAGAGACAGGGTGTGCAGATGTCCTGTGGCAGGAGACAGTATGGTGCATTTAAAGAACTAAAAGGCTCAGGTAGCTACAGCAAGGAGCAAGATGTGGCTGAAGCTGGTAAGGGCCAAGCTTTGCAGGGCCCAGCCAACCCTAATTGGAAATCAGGTCATACAACAGCAAGGAGGCGCTGTGGGTGGCTTTTCAGCAGGGCTGTGGTTAGGGGTATGACATGATCAGACCTGCCCTGGCAGGAGAGAGCAGTGTCACTTCCTGAGACCACGGGGACACCTTGCAGCCATCCTGGGGAGGAACGAGTTGACTGGACCAGGATGGTGGTGATGGAGATGAGGAGATGGTCAGATTTTGGAAATATTTAGGGATTATTGGTAAAACTCATAGGACTTGGAGATGGTCTGGATACAGGGAGGAAGGGACAAGGAGGAGGACCAAGTCTCAGGTGTGAGGAGTTACAGTCGGACAAAGACTGAAGGCTGGAGAGGAGTTGGGTACCATTATCCTACTTTTGAGTTGAAAAAGCCAAAGTTCTGTGAGGTAAAAAGACTGAACATGGCCAGAGAGTTCGAGGGGGCCGGGGGTGGTGGCAATGATGCTGTTCTGAACACCTGCTGCTCCGGGACTTCCAGCCGGGGAACGGGGGTGGTGGTAAGAAATGCTCTGTTGCTGAAGGTCTGGGATCATCCACGTCTGGGCAATCTGGAAAAAAACTTCGCACCTCATATGGAAGACAGAGCTAGCAAGAATGGAGCCAAGAAACCGTTTCCTGGGAGCACAAAAATATCCTGGGCAGCAGCTGCCCCACTAACAGCACATGGTATGTGGCACACAGTAGGCACTCAATGGCCCACGACGCTCTGCTGAGGCTGGCCCAGCACCTGAAGCCTGGGGGTCGTTGGGGCGACTGCTCTGCCCACTCCCTCTCACCCACCTCTTGGCTACCTCAGATTTTGGGGTCAATCAAGAATAGTAACCTCTTCCCCTACCTGGAAAGCCCAGGTGCTAGGACCAAAAAAGAGAGGGTGAATGTTTTTGAAAACCTATGGCTGGGCAGTGGCTCATGCCTGTAATCCCAATACTTTGGGAGGCTGAGGTGGGCAGATCACTTGAGTTCAGGAGCTTGAGACCAGCCTGGTCAAAATGATGAAACCCTGTCTCTACTAAAAATACAAAAAAATTAGCTGGGCATGGTGACACACGCCTACAATTCCAGCTACTTGGGAGGCTGAGGCACAAGAATCACTTGACTCTCAGAGGTAGAGGTTTCACTGAGCCAAGATCAGGACACTGCACTCTAGCCTGGGTGACAGAGTGAGACTCTATCTCAAAAAAAGAAGAAGAAAAAGAAAAACTTACTACGTGACAGGGACAATGTTAGGTCTTTACAACTATTCTGAGGATTTAATTACTAAATTGATTTAAGAGTAAATGAATTCCCATTTACTTTTTATTTTTATTTTTTTAGAGATAGGGTCTTGTTCTGTCACCCAGGCTGGAGTGCAGTGGTGCGATCATAGTGATAACAGCAGGAGGCAGACAAATGCTTAGGTAGATAGGAGTGGGTCTCTGGTAAAACCCCAGCTTCAAGCCAAAAACAGCCTGGACTGCTGGTTCTAGATGAGTGAGAACTTCTGTTCCTGTTTGCCTACCCTTTACTGACTGGTTCTTTCTGAATAATGCTCTTTAGACAATCAAATGTTGCCTTTTTCAATACTACTTACAGCCTGCCCCTCCCCCATTCCATGCCTGTAAAAATCCCAGACTCAGCCACTCTGAGGGAGATGACCTGACTTTGGGTGAGGGACCATCTACCCATCCCCTTTCCTCCGAGAGCTGTTTTGTAGCTCAATAAAATTCTCAGCCCTCATCACCCTTCAATTGTCAGCATGACTTCATTTTTCTTGGATGAGGAACAAGAGCTAGGGACTTACTGAATGTGGGTACCCAGAAGGCTGTGGCACTGTGGCCCTCTGCCCTCTGCTGGTGGAGGGCAGCCACTCCATCTGACAGAAGCAGTGGGGCTGAGCCGGTTCTGGAGCCCTGGGTCAGAGCAGGGCAAGGAGCTGACTGAGCTGCTAACACACTGCTGTCCATCAGGCTGTAGATGGTGGAACTGAGAGCTAATTAGCACACTGTAACACCCCCTCTGGGGCTTTGGGGTTGAAAACACCCCTGCCTGGGCACCACTGTGTTCCCTTTTGGGCAATATGTCTGGTCCAGCCACCAACCTTGCACGGAGCCTGCTCCTGTGTTGGTGCTTAGCGCTCAGAACAGCCAGCCAGAACCCACAATCACCCCCGCCCTCCTGGGACTGAGTGCACAGTCGCAGGGGCCACAGGATCCATGCTGGAAGCTTGCCTTCAGACACAGCCCAGCGGGCCAAGTTGACAGGGCATCTCCTGCTATGAGCCTGACAAAGGGATCAAGAAAAATCCTGCGTCAAGAAAAATCCTGCGTCAATAGCTCACTGCAGACTTGACCTCCAGGGCTCCAGCAATCCTCCTCCCACATGAGCCTCCTGAGTAACTGGGACTACAAGTGCGCACCAGCATGCCCAGCTAAGTTTTGTGACTTTTTGTAGAGATGGGAGTCTCACTATGTTGCCTGGGCTGGTCTTGAACTCCTGACCTCAAGCAATCCTCCTATCTTGGCCTCCCAGCATATTGGGATTATAGGCGTGAGTCACATTCCCACTTTTATAGATAAGGAAACTGAGGTTCAGAGGGGAATACTTTTGGTTGAGTGGACACAGGCAGCAAGTGACAGGGGTGAGGTTCCAACTCCTGTCTGTCCAACTCCTCAGCTTGAGCCCTTTCTGCTGCAGGCAGGACAAGAACTAAGTATTGGGTCAAAGAGGTCAAGATTGGTTCTGAAGCTCCCCAGGGTTCAGATATCTGGAAAAGTAAAATTGATGCTGACGTAATCGGCAGAGTTCAATTTCAATTTCCTTAGCACCTCCCTGCTGCACCCCTTGAGAATGGGGAGGAGACAAAATTCCCAAGCAGGGGGAAGTGATTACATTTCATTCAAATACTTGGCAACCTGCCCCAAATGGTAATTAGCATTGAGTGCTGAAAATAGGGAGAGAGCAAAGGCTGGGTGGGGCCCCTGGGAGAAGTGGCAACAGATTATTGTTTAGAACTGCGAGTTTCAACAGCAGTGGTTTTCTTCCAGAGAAGAGGTCTGCCTTGCCTTCCTCTCCAGAGCCCTCTAGGTTAGATAAGAGTGGCTCCCATCCCTGCCGTTAGGACCCTAGGACCCAGTAGCAGTTCACATCAGTGAGGCTCTGCCTGCGACACTTTTATCCACAGGCTCCCTAAACCTCAGTGGTTAGTGCTTAAGAGAGCCTGTTGGGCCCTGGGTTGCTGTGTCCCATGGCAGGCTGCTGTTGTGTGTAGGACACCCGACTGCAGGAAAAGTTTACTGGGCACTTAATATGTGAAAGACATTCTGCTATTGCTTTGCGGGGAACAGAGGTTAGATCCATCTCTCGTCCCCAGGGAGCTCACAGCCTCACAGAAGCTCTACTCCTTGCTCAGAGTAGAAAACTCTTCGGGGTGGTATTCCGATGTGGTCTTAAATAACGCCAACCACAGATTAGGAAGGTTTTCCTTTTTCAGTTTTGTTTCCATCTATCAGAGCCATTACATCTTCAACACTTCCCTACCACTGGCTAAAAGTCTGGCAGGCAAATGAGATTGGTTTTCCATTTATAATGGCGATTTAATTTAAAAATAAATCTATTGCAGTTAAAAAAAGAAAAGGTGACTGGATGCTGCAGCTCACTTCTGTAATCCCAGCCCTTTGGGAGGCTGAGGCAGGAGGGGTACTTGAGTCCAGGAGTTCGAGACTAGCCTGGGCAATATAGTGACACCCTGTCTCTACAAGGAAAAAAAAAAAAATTATCTGGATGTGGTGGTGCATGCCTGTAGTCTGAGCTACTTAGGAGGCTGAGGCAGGAGATTGGCTTGAACCTGGGAGGTCAAGGCTGCAGTGAGCTGTGATTGTGCCACTGCACTCCAGCCTGGGCCACAGAACAAGACTGTCTCAAAAAGAGAAAAGAAGGGAACAGAAGGGGAAGGGAAGGGGAAGGGAAGGGGAAAGGAAGGGGAAGGGGAGAAAAGGTGCACCCAATTGAAGAAGTATATCCACTAAGTAATAGTACAAGTGGTGACCTTTGGATGTGCCAACAACTAAGAAAGAGGTAAGCAGCTATCTAGAATTTGAGAGAACTCTCTAGAAGGGAAACACACTTCCCCCACCCAGCACCACCAACTCACAAGTATCCTGTGGAATCCCTGTCCCACGTATTTCCAAAATGTGCTAAAGATTCGAGGACTTTTCTTTTGGCCCAGGATCAACTGGTAAAGGACCTACTTGGGATAGGAGAGCCATGAACAAGTTTGGTATTGTTTTCTGTGAGGATGCTTCCCTCCCTCCACCAACTCCACTCCCTGGGAAAAAAAAATTAACATAAACAAAAGCACTTGGACTCAATTAACACTGGGTGAGCTGAACATTGTTTCGAAACTAAAGGTTTTTTTGTTTGGTTTTGTTTTTTTGAGACAGAGTCTCACTCTGTCGTCCAGGCTAGAGTGCAATGCTTCGATCTTGACTCACTGCAACATCCAGCTCCCAGGTTCAAGTGATTCTCCTGCCTCAGCCTCTCAAATTTCTGACCTCGTGATCCACCTGCTTCGGTCTCCCAAAGTGCTGAGATTACAGGTGTGAGCCACTGCGCCCGGCCGAAACTAAAGTTTTAAGTTAATTCAAGGGGCAGTGGTAAAACAGAAAAGGTCGGGGCCGGGCGTGGTGGCTCAAGCCTGTAATCCCAGCACTTTGGGAGGCCGAAATGGGTGGATCACGAGGTCAGGAGATCGAAACCCTCCTGGCTAACACGGTGAAACCCCGTCTTTACTAAAAAATACAAAAAAAAAAAAAACTAGCCGGGCGAGGTGGCGGGCGCCTGTAGTCCCAGCTACTTGGGAGGCTGAGGCAGGAGAATGGCGTGAAGCCAGGAGGTGGAGCTTGCAGTGAGCTGAGATCCGGCCACTGCACTCCAGCCTGGGCCACAGAGTGAGATTCCGTCTCAAAAAAACAAAAAAAAAAAAAAAAAAAGAAAAGGTCTTCTACTCAGAGAGAGAGAGAAAGAGAGAGAGAGAGAGAGGTGAGGACTTGGGGCCACCAGTTCAACTGTTGAAGACTCAACTCCCAGCACTAAGGTCCACTTTAGACCTTAGACTCCCAGAGCATGGTGAGACCCCCTCACCCACCTCTTCTATGTAATTAGAAATGTCAGTGACACTCACCCACAAACCCCTAACGTGAATGCCAACGTTGAAAGTAGTTTATACTTTGGGATTGCTAACTTGTTGAATGGACTTTTGTTCTTGGGTTTTGTATAGATTTGAGGGGGTTCTCCCAGTTTCCTAACCTCGCTTTTTATAGTAAACACTGGTTCCTAAGGGAGGATGGGGCTGTGACCTGGCTCAGCTCAGGGGCTGCCACTGTGCCCAGGCTCAGAATGTGAACATGTCAACTGCAGGGTCACTCTGCTGTCAGTTCCCTGCTGGTCTGCTAGCCAGTCAGTCAGGAGCCTGTCCCCTCTCCTCGAAACCCGCTGGATTCCTAGGCAGGCAATAATCATCAGAGTTTTCTCCACACAAACCCCCTGCACTGGGGATACTGGGAGATCAGGAAACAGCGCCTGCCTTCACAGGTGCAGACAATGGCCCAATAATAGGGAACAAAGTAGTCTCTCATTGGCTGGGTGTGCTGGCTCACATCTGTAATCCCAGCACTTTGGGAGGCCAAGACGGATGGATCACCTGAGGTCAGGAGTTCAAGACTGTCCTGGCCAATATGGTGAAACCCTGTCTCTACTAAAAATACAAAAATTAGACAGGCATGGTGGCGCGTGCCTGTAGTCCCAGCTACTCAGGAGGCTGAGGCAGGAGAATTGCTTGAACACAGGAGGTGGAGGTTGCAGTGAGCCAAGATTGCGCCACTGCACCCAGCCTGGGCAACAGAGCAAGACTCCATCTCAAAAAAAAAAAAGTCTCTCATCCATTGTCATGACACACAGTAGCAATGAAAGACACATTCCTAGACTGGCAGAGCAGGGCTGGGCCCCAGACCATGCCTTGTCCAACCTTGTCATTTTACAAATAAGGAAGTAAGAGTTCAGTGTTACTAGTGGCTCACGTAAAGGAGGGCCAGAGCGTGTGTGCATGTGTCATTTAATTACGGATGAAAAAATCTTCATTGAATCAGAATAGAACTGTGTTGTTTGTTTGCTGGAGGAGAGAAGAGGTTGGAACCAGGTCTAGTCAAGCTACTTAGGCATGGTGGGGAGACCGTGGGGTGGAAGGAGCTGGGGAGGGTGTACCTGTGGTGGATTCTGACCCACCTCTGTCCATGCGAATGGCTGCTTGCTCTATGAGCAGCCTCTGTATCTAAGCAAGTACAGAAGCACTAAGATTGGTACTCCTTTGGTGGAAATAGTTTGACGTGCCATAACCAGCCCAGCCCTGAGGCCTGGAGAGGGCTCCCTTCTGCCTGCCCAATTCTGGGGAATGTCCCCTTCTGCCCTTAGGGATGCGGTGCCCACACTCTGGAGCTGGTGGCCATAATGATTGTCTCTACAGACCATTTTGGGCAAGTTGCTTTCTGTCCCCTCTCTCCTGGGGGGAGCTCAGGTGATACTGGGACACAGAGAATCTTCGAGTGTGAACCATCCTTAAATGGAGATGATTCTGTACACGCTCCAGGCGCACACATGGGCACATGCCCGCCCACATGCCCACAGGGCTTGAAGCAGGAAAGGTACAGGGGCGGGTGGGTCGTGTCTTCTCTCCTTGGAGAAATAAAAAAGTTGGATGATTTGTGGCTCATTTTCGAGAGAAATAAGGAAGTGAATTTTTTGAGTAGAACATTTTTTTAGTAACACGAAACTAACATTGGGGTGGGGGAAACTGTGAGACTATGACTGGAAATTCCGGGGATCTCCATTGGCTTAGGAAAGCTCCGTTTGGTCAGGCTTCTCCCGTACTGGAAGTGGGAACTGGAAAGTCAGAGACTGAAGCTATTTGCCCGGTGTCTTGGGCTGTAGGTGTCTCTTACCTCAATCTCTGTCTCGGTAACTGCTCTCTTCTCCTCTCTCAGCTCCTCAGATTCCATCAGCTAACCTTGACCCTCAAGACCCAGGAGATGGCCAGGTGCGGTGGCTCACGCCTGTAATCCCAGCACTTTGGGAGGCCGAGGTGTGTGGATCACAAGGTCAGGAGATCAAGACCATCCTGGCTAACACGGTGAAACCCCGTCTCTACTAAAAATACAAAAATTAGCCGGGCACGGTGGCAGGCGCCTGTAGTCCCAGCTACTCAGGAGGCTGAGGCAGGAGAATGGCCTGAACCCGGGAGGCGGAGCTTGCAGTGAGCTGAGATCACGCCACTGCACTCCAGCCTGGGCGACAGAGCGAGACTCTGTCTCAAAAAAAAAAAAAAAAAAAAAAAAAAAAAAAAAGACCCAGGAGAATCTGATCTTTCATCCTTCATGGCCAATTTCCCTTCCCTGAGTTTCTTAGTTCAGATTCTGATTGTGAATCTGATTGGCTCAGCTCCTCCTTTTGAGTCAGTAGACAAGACCAGGGATTGGCTGAACCCCATCTAGTCAGCTGTGGCTAGAGGAGTGTGTGTGTGTGTGTGTGTGTGTGTGTGTGTGTGTGTGGTGCCCTGGGATGGCTGCTTAGTGCAACAGGTACTGTGGTAGCTTCCCCAGCATCGGGGAAGCTGCAAGCAGGCCCTCTAGGTGTGTCTTAGTTTGTTTTCTGTTGCTTATAATAGAATACCTGAAGCTGAGTAATTTATAAGGAAAAATAATTTATACCTTACAGTTATGGAGGCTGAGAAGTGCAAGGTCAAGGGGTTGCATCTGGTAAGGGCCTTCTTGCTGGTGGAGTCCCATGGTGAGGGGGCTGAGCACGCTAGTTCAGGTCTATCTTTCCTCTTCTTTTCTTTAAGAGATGGAGTCTTACTCTGTCACCCAAACTGTAGTGCAGTGGTGTGATCATAGATCAGTGTAGCCTCAAACTCCTGGGCTCTAGAGATCCTTCTGCCTCAGCCTCCCAAGTAGCTGAGACTATAGGAGCTCACAACCACACCTGAATTCTTCTTCTTCTTCTTATAAAGTCATCAGTCCCACTCCTATGATAACTCATTAATCCATAAATGGATTATCTATTCAGGAGAGCAGATCCCCTTATGAGCACTTCTTAGAGGATCCACCCCTCAATACTGCCACATGCAGGATTGTCAACCTTACTCTTGGAGGGGACATTCAAACCGGAGCAGTGTGTGTTCCCTTAGTTGTAGAACCAAGGAGCAAAAGTAGTTTGTGACAGAGGCAAGTAGGATAACTGAATTTCATCATCTAGGGGCGGGGGTTTGAGAGTGTCTCATCCCATTCACAGGCCAGTCCCCTCTTCTTTGGGAGCTGCCATGTTGGCATGATCCTGCCCCTATCCATGGTTGATTGAACCAGGAGTGGACCCAGCTGGGCCAATCCAATTGTCTCTCCTGGGCACTGGGATTGCAATGCACTTGCTTGGGGAGCCCTGGGGAGGCAAGGTCCTGCTGCACCAACCAGGAGGAGGAGAAAATGGGTCTACAAGTAGAGAAGAACAAGGCAGGCACAGAGAGAAGAAACTCAGATACAGGAAATTGGTTGGACTGGTAACTGATCAAATCTCAGCTTCCAGTCTCTTCTGGAGTACTGACGGCCTTCCTGCCCGTGGCTGTCATGGACGAATCCCCCTTTTAATAAAGTGTTCTCTTTGGTTATGCCAGTGGAGAGGTTTTCCATTACCTGCAACTAAATTCTCATTAATCTAGATATGCAATAAAATAATGCCCGTAATAGCAGGTATATCTCTTCCAAGGGACTTACAGGTATTATTTTATATAAACTTCTCAACAACCCTATGTGGAAGTTGTTATCATTCCCATTTCACAGATGAAGAACTGAGGCACGGAGAGGCTCACTTGCTCAAGGTCACGCAGCTAGTGGAGCCAGATTTGAGCCTAGGTAGTCTGACTTCAGAGCCTGGGCCAGAGTCCATCACTATAAACTTTTTCATTTGCAACTGCTAGGAGATGAGGGCTCAGGCCTTCTGAGCCCAACCCATCACGTGCTCACTCTAGCCCTGCACACACACACAGAAAACTGGAGGAGTTGAAATCTGAGGAGGGACGTTTGCCCTCTGTCCCCCGCTGCCCTAACCATTCCCGCCCCCTGGAGGTAGGTGAAGAGTCCAGAGTCCCTGGGATTCCTGACACTGCACTTTGAGGTGACACACATTAAACCCACTGGTCTTCCTTACTCTGAGTGCCCAGAGACCTCTGGGACCACATAGAAGGAGGCTGGCAAGGAGATAGGACTGTCCTGGAGGTGCGCCACACAGTCACTCTCACCTTCCAAAAGGGCTTGTGGGCACACCCTCTCTCTTGCCTGACAGAAACTATGAGGCCCGGTGGTTAGGGGCCTAGGCTGGGAGCCACATGCTAGGTGCCTGATCTTGATGTAGCCTCCAAGCCTCTGTTTTCATTCTCTGTTGAATGGGGATCATCATAACCCCTACCCAGAGAAGTAAATGAGATAATGCATCCAAAGGACTTAAAAACCTGGACAGGATTAGGAAAATGTTGGCGTATGATGGGAGAAAAGCAGGGACTCTCAATATGTATCATCCTACGCACCTATCCTTTTAAGGTTTTTTTAAAAAGTAGATTTGGAAAGATAAAAACCAAGGTGTTAAATGGGATATCTCTGTGTGATAAGATTACCAGGTTTTTTAGTTTACTTGACTTTTTGCATTTACACTTCTAGCATGAACCTAGATGATTAATATATTTTAAAATATATTAGACTTTATACATATACAAGATTTTTATTATTATTTACCTCAAGGTGCTTTGGCAAAGTGATTGCCTAAATCCTAAAGCACTGTGTGTGGGACATTTGTGAGCTGCCCCTCCAGCACCCACTCCCCTCTTCACTTTTCAGGGCAGATTGGGTGGGTTAGACTCCACTCCATCTCCAAGGGTGGGCCTGGATTGGCTTAAATCAATCACTGTGGTGATAAGCTTAGGGAGTTCATCATGGAGGCTGGGTCCAGGAGATGCAATTCCTAGACTTGTGTTTGTTTGGGGAAATAGGTTTTCTTTCTTTCTTTTCTTCTTCTTTTTTTTTTTTTTTTTTGATATATTAACAGTGACTTCCACATATCACCTGGGAACCTCTGCTTGGGTAAGAATGGGGCCAAGAGGGAGGAAGAAGAGCTGAGAATGGAAAGATAGAAAAGCAAGGTCCTGATTGTATCACTGAACCACTGGGAAGATGCTCTGGATGTAGACTTTTTTTTTTTTTTTTTTTGAGACAGGGTCTCACTCTGTCACCCAGGCTGGAACGCAGTGGCGTGATCACTACCCACTGCAGCCTCGACCACCCCATACCCCCTCCCCCACCAGCTCAAGCCATCCTCCCACCTCAGCCTCCAAAGTAGCTGGGACTACAGGCATATGCTGCAATGATCAACTACTTTTTGTGTTTTTGTTGTTGTTGTTATTGTTATTGTTGTTGCTGTTTTTGTAGAGACGGGATTTTGCCACATTGCCCAGGCTGGTCTCCAAGTCCTGGGCTCAAGCCATCCTCCTGCCTGGCCTCCCAAAGTGCTAGGATTACAGGCAGGAGCCATCGTGCCCTGCCTCTGGTTATAGACTTTTCAGTTTAGTGAGCCGATACATTCCATTATTTTCAAAACCAGTTTGAGAAGTTGGATTTTCTGTTACTTGGAACTTTCTAACTGGTGATGAAACTGGTACCAGAAGCGGGATGTTGCAAGCAACAGGCCCTGCACTGTGGGACTTGTAGAGCTGACCAGGTAGGTGCAGGAGACCTGGACCCGAGGCTCTTGGCTGGGAAGGTGGCAATTCTCAAATAGTTGGTAGTTAAAGAATTGGTTACTCCACAACCTGCTGAATCTTGGAATTTAAACCATGTGCCTACATAAGGCTACTTCTTTAGGAGACTTGTGGGAAAATTTTAGCATTTTGAAATGTTTGGCTGGCCACTTCTTGTGGTCATTAGTAAATTCCTACAAGAAAGAAACATACTTCTTTTGAAACAAGCCTGCTTGAAAGGAGAGAGGGAAGAACTATAGTTTTGCTAAGAGAGGCCCTTTGGACTTGAGTCCTGCAATCCAAGCTGATGGAGAGTCCAGGAGTCCAGCCAAAAGCTGAATTCTCTAATCCAAGCCATATTTAGTGTAAGGGGAGGCCAGGAGATAGGAGAGAGCAGGAGATAAAACTGAAGAATCTTCAGGCCCCTCCTAAACACATCCTGTTAAGTATACTTCGTTTGATAAGCAGACCCAGCTCCTCTTCTCATGTCCTTGCTGGGATGTAGACGGTAGATAAGAGGCTAATTACCTCTCTGCTCCTATCCATGGCTTTAACCTGCCAAGATAGAGGCCATCCATTAAAACAAGGCCTGGAGGAACACATAGAGCTCAAGGTCAGTTGTCAGGAGATACATACTCCCCAGTTGTGTTCTGGACACAGAGGTGTCGAAGGTCGCTGGGTTGGGCTACTGGTCCATGCATTTCAGTGGAAGCAAATAGGCAGGACACCGAGTAAGCCTTTAAAAATATTGCTAGTTGGCCGGGCATGGTGGCTCAAGCCTGTAATCCCAGCACTTTGGGAGGCCGAGACAGGCGGATCACGAGGTCAGGAGATCGAGACCATCCTGGCTAACACGGTGAAACCCCGTCTCTACTCAAAAATACAAAAAACTAGCCGGGCGAGGTGGTGGGTGCCTGTAGTCCCAGCTACTCGGGAGGCTGAGCCAGGAGAATGGTGTAAACCCGGGAGGCGGAAGTTGCAGTGAGCTGAGATCATGCCACTGCACTCCAGCCTGGGTGACAGAGTGAGACTCTGGCTCAAAAATAAATAAATAAATAAATAAATAAATAAAAATTGCTGGCTTGGGGTGGTGGGTCACACCTGCAATCCCAGCACTTTGGGAGGCCGAGGCGAGCAGATCACTTGAGGTCACGAGTTTGAGACCAGCCTGGCCAACATGGTGAAACACCATTTCTACTAAAAATACAAAAAAAAAAAAGAAAACAAAAATTACCTGGACGTGTGGCATGTGCCTGTAATCCCAGTTACTTGGGAGACTGAGGCAGGAGAACTGCTTGAATGCAGAGGCAGAGGTTGCAGTGAACTGAGATCATGCCACTGCACTCCAGCCTGGGCTACAGAGCGAGACTCCGCCTCAAAAAAAANAGACAGGGAAATGGACAGGCAGGCTGAAGTACAGGCAGGAAGATGGATGAATCTTAAAGAAGATTTTATCAGAGTTGATGAAAGCCCTGTGTCAGAGTGAACGAGATCTTCTCTCTGACATCCTGGGTGTAGCCAAGCTTTTGTCCTACTTATTAGGGATGGCTTCTTCTTCTTTTTTTAAAAATTATTTATTTATTTATTTATTTTTTGAGGCAGAGTCTTGCTCTGTCACCAGGCTGGAGTGCAGTGGCGCGATCTCGGCTCACTGCAAGCTCCGCCTCCTGGGTTCATGCTATTCTGCCTTAGCCTCCTAGTAGCTGGGACTACAGGGACCCGCCACCATGCCCAGCTAATTTTTTGTATTTTTAGTAAAGACGGGGTTTCACCGTGTTAGCCAGGATGGTCTCGATCTCCTGACCTTGTGATCCGCCCGCCTCGGCCTCCCAAAGTGCTGGGATTACAGGCGTGAGCCACCGCGCCCGGCTTTTTTTTTTTTTTTTAAATGGGGTCTGACTATGTTGCCCAGGCTAGTCTCAAACTCCTGGGCTCAAAAGCAACACTCTCACATCATCAGCCTCCTGAGTAGCTGGGATTACATGCACGTGTCACTGCACCTGGCAGGGATAGCTTCTTTCCTGCCTCCGTTCTGGAAAATACCACGGACTGCTAAGGCTGGGCCTGCCTGAATCTGTTTTGGCCTCTGGAATCCAGCCCCCAGCACACTCTTTGACCCTTCCTCTTGGCTTCCCGCGTTCTCCAGGGCCAAGAATAGGAAGCAACATGCTCTTTCTGAGCTTGGCACTTCTTCACAAGTCCCTTTAGAAATAAAAGACAAAATGAGGACACTGTTTGCCAGACAATGGGGTTTTCTCACAGGGCAGCCTCCACAGGCCTTTGTTAGGAGGACTTCCTTTAAGGGCAGCTGGAGCTGGAAGACAACCCGGGCCAGGGGCTGGCCAGCTCTTAGTGTACTGAACTCAGAGCTGACTGCTAGGAGGGACCTGGGGCCGGGGCATGGAGCTGTGGGTGTGAAGGGATATGGTGGATTGGAACAGGAGAGACTGACTGAGATAGAGAAGATGAGGCTGGAGCAAAGGCTGGAGTTAAGATAGGATGAGGTCAGAAGCTGGGGCAGGATTAGAGGAACAAGCCTGGGACTGGGGGAAGGCTTGAGGGTCAGTACTGGTCCTGGGAGGGCATGTCACACACTGCTCAGGAGCCCAGGCATCAGACACAGGCAGCCTGGGTTCCAACCCTCCTTCTTCCCTGGTTATCTGGGGGTCTTCATCTCAGCCCCCACTTCCCTCATCTTCACTCCCCTCACCTTCCTTCCAAATCTGCCCCACTTTGGCACTCCTCTCCCCCTTATCTGCTCCAACTCCTTGTCCATAATCTTACGGTCTTTTTAAATTTATTTATTTATTTATTTATTTATTTTTGAGACAGAGTCTCACTCTGTTGCCCAGGCTGGAGTGCAGTGGCACAATCTCAGCTCACTGTAACCTCCACCTCCCAGGTTCAAGCAATTCTCCTCCCTCAGCCTCCTGAGTAGCTGGGACTACAGGAGCGCGCCACCACGCCCAGCTAATTTTTGTATTTTTAGTAGAGACGGGGTTTCACCATGTTGGCCAGGATGGTCTCGATATCTTGACGTCGTGATCCGCCCACCTCGGCCTCCAAAAGTGCTGGGATTACATCGTGAGCCACCATACCTGGCCTATTTATTTATTTATTTATTTAGAGACAGAATCTCCCTCTGTTGCCCAGGCTGGAGTATAGTGGCACAATCTTGGCTTACTGCAACCTCCGCCTCCCAGGTTCAAGTGATTCTCCTGCCTCAGCCTCCTGAGTAGCTGGGATTACAGGTGTGCACCACCAACCCCAGCTAATTTTTTTTTTTTTTTTAAGTAGAGACGCGGTTGCTCTATGTTGGCCAGGCTGGTCTCGAACTCCTGACCTCAAGTGATCTGCCCACCTCGGCCTCCCAAAGTACTGGGATTACAGGCGTGCACCACTGTGCCTGGCCCCCTGTTATCTTACTAACTTACTTATTAATGTTTGTTGTTTATTATCTACCTTCCCAACTAGAGTGTCAGTTCCATGAAGATAAACATTCTGTTTTGTTCACTGGTATGTCCAGTTCCTAGAAGGGTGCCTGGTGCAGAGCAGGCATCCAATAAATATTGTTGAATGAATAAGGTTGCCAAGCCTGCCTGGGATAACAGCCTGCTCACTGGAAAGGTGACGATGACAATAGTGACGGTGCTTTGGTGTTGCAGAGAGGAGCAAGTTAAATCTCACCTATAAAGATCTTTCCATCAGGCTGCAGACA
This sequence comes from Theropithecus gelada, assembly GCF_003255815.1. Lineage (NCBI taxonomy): Eukaryota > Metazoa > Chordata > Mammalia > Primates > Cercopithecidae > Theropithecus > Theropithecus gelada. The sequence continues at coordinate 49,022,578 of NC_037668.1, forward strand.
CAGAGGAAGTCCCCAGCAACAGTAGCTCATATATGCCTCAGTTTCCTCATCTGTAAAGAGAGAATAACAGTCCCTACTTTTATTAGCGTTCAATTGCCCTGGCCACGGCAGCATTGTCGGTTTAATGATGCTGCTTCAACTGTCATAGTCTCTTCCACCTGATGCCTTTTGGTTCATTTTTTAACTGAGTTAAAGGTAGGGCTGGACGTGGCACTTGCAATCAAATGGCTGAACCTGTGCTCAGGCCTGGGCTTGAGATAAAAATGACCCCTCAAGTCCAAGCATCAAAACAGACCAAGGTTTCCAGGCCCCCTTGCCTTTAAATAGATTTCAGACATTCTTTTCTCCAGCCCTAGGCCACAGCTGACTCCTCACTGCCTCTCCATGAACAGACCTCAGAGTTTTGTTTTTTCTGTCTCTCTCCATTCTTTCTCCTTTATCCCTGTCCACTGAGGTCCTGGCTGCCCCCACTTCCCCACCCTACCCTATGCTCATGGGCTTCTGGCCTCATCTCTAACTTAGCTTCTAATTTTTCCTTTCTTTTTTTCTTTTTTGAGACAGAGTCTTGCTCTGTCGCCCAGGCTGGAGTGCAGTGGTGTGATCTCGGCTCACTGCAATCTCTGCCTCCAGGGTTCATGATTGTCACACCTCAGCCTCCTGAGTAGCTGGGACTACAGGTGTGCGCCACCTTGCTGGGCTAAATTTTATATTTTAAGTAGAGACGGGGTTTCACCATGTTGGGCAGGCTGGTCTCGAACTCCTGTCCTCAGGTGATCTACCTGCCTCAGCCTCCCAAAGTGGTGGGATTATAGGCATGAGCCACCACGCCCGGCCTAACTTAGCTTCTAATTCTAATGCCTGGTGAAATTCTTAAATTTTTTTTTTTTTTTTCCTAAGACAAAGTCTCACTCTGTCAGCCAGGCTGGAGTGCAGTGGTGTGATCGTAGCTCACTGCCGCCTCTAACACCTAGACACAAGAGACCCTCCCACCTTGGCCTCCCAAAGTGTTGGGATTACAGGCGTAAGCCACCATGCCCGGCCTGCCTAGTGAACTTGAAAGTCTAGTTTGTGGCATAGGCTAATGGCATGCACTTAACAGATACAGAATAAATGAATGAGTGGGAAAAACCCCGGACTGGGAATAGTAAACCTGGCAACCAAACCCAGTTCTGACGCTGACCTGTAAGTAACTACTGTCTCTGACCTTGGTATACCCCATTGGCAGTGGGGATTATAAACAGCCTCCCTGCCCACCTATGATACTGCTGTTGAGACTCAGAACACATCATTAGCTCTTAGGCACAGGGAGCTTGGAGGTTAAATCCAATTTGCTTAGTTTTCAACAAGGAAGTGGTGCCCCAGGGACAATGGTGGAGAGAAATAGAATGTAATGAGCTATTGCCACCAGCTGAGTGGTCCTGAAATCGTGGCATCTGGGTTATACTTAGAGATTGTCCAGTTCAAAAGGCCAGAGGGAATCTGAACCTCGATGGGAAAAGTGACTTGCTCAGCTCCTCAGCAAGCCAGGGCAGAGCTGGAGGGTGAACTGGAATCTCCTGGTTCGAGGTCCAGGACTCCTTTCCTCTGTGTTGACAGAGCCAGGAGGAGGGGCACCGGGGGAGCAGGGGAGGCAAGGGCTGCTGGGTGCCCCATCTCACTTGAATTCTCCTTGAGGGACCCAGCCCAGGAGCAGAGTAAGAGGGTGTGGGGGCAGAAGGTGGCAGAGCTGGCCAAGCAGTGTAGTCCCTGTTGCTGATAACCAATCCCTGAACTCCCAAGGTGGAGGGACTTGAGGGCAAATCACAGACACAGGGGGCCTAATGCTGGCCATGTGGCTCAACCAGAAGTGCCCATCCCTCATAGCTTTGGGGAGATCAGAAGTCAGGGGTAGGGTCGGGTGTGGTGGCTCATGCCTGTAATCCCATCGCTTTGAGAGAACAAGGCAGGGGGATCGCTTGAGCCCAGGAGTTCGAGACCAGCCTAAGCAAAATAGCAAAACCCTGCTCTCTACAAAAAATACAAAAATTAGCCGAGCATGGTGGTGCACACCGGTAGTCCTGGCTGCTGGGGAGGCTGAGGTGGGAAGATCACTTGAGCCCAGGAAGTCGAGGCTGCAGTGAGCTGACATACCACTGCATTCTAGCCTGGGCAATAGAGTGGGACCCTGTGGAAAAAAAAAAAAAAACAGTCAGGGGTGCTGGCACCACGATAGGTGCAAGGGTTGCCTCCAATTCCCTCTGGCTCTGTTTCTCAGCCTCTGTCCAAGCAACAGGCAGATTTTCCAGGCCTGGGGACTTGTCCCTGGCTCACTAATGATTATACCATCTTAAGTCTCCTGGAATCCTTAAACCATTTTGCATTTGTAAGCAAGTATTGAGCCCCTCCCATGTTTTAGGCCCAGTGCTGGGTGCTTTCACCTGCAGTTTCTTACAGAGTACAGCATTTCCTAAACTTAATTTGCTACCTCCATGATTTTTGCCATCATCACCCAACCCATGAAATACATAAACAGTATTTACTCAGTATTTTGACTCACTTTTAAAAAAGATAAACTTATCTGAAAAGGGAAACTATGTCACTCCTGTAAATAAGCAGTATCAACCAAAAATACAAAAAGAAACAAAAACAAATACAAAGACATTCTCGGTTTCTGGCACCAGAGCCCAGTTCTGGCTCCTACTTTACTGAGAAGTCACGTGATCTCTCCGGGCCTCAGTTTTCTCCTCTGGAAAATGGAGCTGTTGGAAGTTAATGCATGCCCTGAGCCTGGCATGGAGTGGGTGGAAGAGAGGTTGCCCAACCTGGCTAACATTGGTTCTCTGGGCACTGACACTTTCTCTCTGCTCCAGCCTCAGTTTTCTCCTTATGATCTTCAGGGCAAAGGTGGCTTCAGGAAGACTGGGACTTAGATACCGAGGAAGGCAGGGCTCCCAGGGAATCACAGTCTGTGCCTTCAAATTTCTGACTGGCACAGATTGTTCCAGACAGTCCCAAGGGCCACTGAGAAGACCCTCCTGTTAGGAGTCAGTGAGCTCTCTGTCACTGGAGGCATTCAAACAGAGCCTGCGGACTTCTCACTACGAAGCTGTCCAGAGAATTCAGTGCTCAGAGGAAAGGAGTGGTTATTCCATCAGAGGTGGAGGTAGTTCCCCAGGAGCGGGAGCAGGGCCTGTAGCACCCAGCATCTGCCCCCGGCTCCCATCTATCCGGGATTTTAGCGTTTCCTCTGTAGTTTTCAAGCACTGTCTCATATGACTCTTGCACCAGCGAGAGGCCAGGGGAGATGGTGCCTGCCTCTTAAAGAGGGGCAGGCTGGTCCACATAGGTCAGGTGACTTGACCAAGGTCACCAGAGCAGAGTTTTGAACTTGAGCTGTCTGACTCCACTGCCTGGGAAGTGCCTGTCCCTCCTCTGGCATCCGGGGAGCATGTCCTGGGGCTCTGGCTGGGACATAGCCGTATACCTGCCCGGGCCCTTTACCTCTCTACAGAGAGAAAGAGGGAAGGCCCCATGTCTAGGGGGTGGTTTCCCTCCAGATGCCACCCCTCCGAGGTCCCCTTCTGCTTCTTCTTGCGGTAGCCAGGGAGGCAGCCCACGGGCAGGGAAGCGGGGGTGGAGGTGGAGAGTCAGAGGTGCACGTGGACAGAGACAGAGAGACAGGACACGTGGGCAGAGACGGATAAAGACAGAGACCCAGAGAAAGCCAGATATGTTGACAGACAGAGACAGACGCCAGAGAGGAAGGCAGACAAAGACGGGTAGAGACAAAGACTCCCACCAAGAGACGCAGAAGAAAGATGCCGACGGTAAAGACAAAACAGGAGTCGCACGCAGGGAGCGGGTCAGGGCCCAGGCTCGCTGAGAGGAAGGGCCGCGTTGGGGCAGCCCGGAGGCAGAGAGCCCGAGAGCGCGGGGCGAGCGAGGGACGCCAGGGCCGCGCCACCCCAGCCAGTTCCTAGCTCCGCTCCCGGCAGGGGGCGCCCTGGCCTCGTGGCACGACCCGCCAGCCGGGCGCGGGGCTCGGGCCGGGGGCGGGGCCGGGCTGGGGAGGGGTTGGGGGAGGGGGCGGGCTGCCCGGGCCTCGCTCGGGCCCCGCGGCCGCCTTTATAAGGCGGCGGGGGAGGTGGCCCGGGCCGCGTTGCGCTCCCGCCACTCCGCGCTCGCGATCCCGGCTCTGCGCTTCCACGCGCTTGTGCCTGGACGGACCCTCGTCAGTGCTCTGCGCAGGTAAGGACTCGATGCTGCCCCGCGCCCCGGCTCCCCAGGGCCCCCGCGGATGTGGTGTATGCTCGGCCCCTTCTGCATCCTCAGCTGGCCCCGTGCTGAACTTTAATGGGAGGGCCGGGGTCTCCAGCGCCACGCCGCCCACAGCAGCCCATTCGGGACGCCCGGCAATTGGTCCTGCCCCTGTCGTCCCGCGCATCCCAAGCTCCCGGCGCGCGCTCTGGGCGGGACAGGAGATTGGACGTGGCGCCCGCAGAGCCGGCGAACTCAGGGGACCGCGCTCGGGACCGTCCTGCAGTCCCAGGGTCTCCTACCTCCCGAGCCGCTGTCTGGGACCCTGCCCTCTGTCTGGGCACCTGCCCTTGGTGCCCCGTGACTGAGCCCCTCCTGGTGCCTCCTTGGCTGTAGCTCTAGAGACTTGGACTGCCAACCCCCAGGCCTCGTGCCTGGCGCCCTCCCAGGCGTCCCACCTGACCCGGTGGGGTCTAAAGCAGTTTGGTTTGGGAGGAGGAGAGGGAGGGAGGCGCTTGGAACGGGGGGGGCATGGGGGGAGGAGACAGGACACCATGGGGGGGAGGAGACAGAGGACACCCGCGTGGGCGTCTGAGAGTGGGCACCCACTGTGGGCACCGCAGCTGTGGGGCAAAGCTCTGGAGCCCGCGAAACTGAAGGAGCCTGCCGCCCTCTTTGGGCTGTGCGAGGTGGGCCGCCCGGGGCTGTTTCCCTGCCCAGTCTTGGTAAGAAAGGGTTAAACGCAGGTCACAGCAGAAAGGCAGGAGGCCGAGGTAAGCCTCCCCCACTCCCCATTGTGCCTTATGATTCTTTTTCGACACACAATGGGGTTGAAGGCGGGGCCTTTATAAAGGCCTCTGGGTGGAGGGTGAAAATCATTGAGATCAAAAGAGGGGGCGATTCTCAGGCCAGGAAGGGCTCTGGGCCCTGGGAACAATCAGAGACCGCTCAGGTGGGCCCAGCTGCCCAGGGAGGCAGGGGTTGGGTTCCAGTCTCAGTGTAGATAACTGCAACTATTTTTTGAAGGCCTACCGTTCGTAGAGGGACCTGCTCTGACATCTCACGTACATAATTTCATTTTACAAATGGGGAAACTGAGGCTTAGACAATTTAGGTAAGTGGTGGGACCATTGTTTGAATCCAGACTCCAAACTCTGCAACCCTAGCCTCCTACTCCCACTGTGCTGCCTAAGAGATATGGGGCTGAGCCTGGGTTTTGTCTTGGGGCTCCTCCTGGGCTTAGCCCACTCTTCCTCCACTCTCCAGTCTTTCCCTTTCCAACTCTTTAGTCCTCCCCACCTGTGGGTGTCCCCACCCTGTCCGGCCCCAGCCATCCTACTGCCTGGCCCCATGCATCTTGTTCCTCTGTCACCTTTTTCTTTCTTGAACTGAACGCCTGTGAATTCCCTCAGAAGAGGCCCCTGGACACAGCTTCTCACCATCCCAACTGGTGAAGACTAGGCTGAGTGATGATCCGGGTCTGTGTCCCTGAGCCCATTTGTAAAAAGGGGTGTGTTCCTCTCTGGGGACTATTGTGAGGAATAAAACTGAACTGAGACCAGAACAAGATGCTATCTTCATTCAGCAAATACCTAAGCATCTGCCATGTGCTAAGCTCTGTTCTAGGTGCCGGGAATGCCGCAGTAAATCAGACAAAAGCTCTCTTCTGGATTGGATGTTTGCATAACAAAATTCTTTCAGGTTTTGAAACTATCAAAATTTACGGCGTAGACTTGAAATCAAGCTATTCGCAAGGAAGGAGATTAAGATGCAATCACCTGTCATCGCCCTCATTTTAGCAAAGGCAACCTCGCTGTGGGACCTGGGTTCAGTTCTGTTCCCTCTCTGTTCCTCGGCCTCCTCCCATAAGCTGTGGAGATCAATAATGCCTACCAGCGGTGAGGTCTAGATATGATGAATGCTTGCGAAGGGTTTAAGCTGGTACCTGTGCTTAAGAAAATCCTGGCTATCCCCAGCTCTCTTCTCAGCAGAAAATGCAATGCAGAGACCGGATGTTGGGTTATATCCCTGCCTCTGAACCTGTCACCCACTTCTGCCCAGGCTCTTCCCATCCTGTCAGGCTGCACATGTGGGATGGCATGGTGCCCTCCTTGCTCACACTCAGATGCCACCTTCTGTCACCATCCTAAACACAGCCTGGGCTGGGAGCGCAGAGCTCCATGATGAGATCAGCCCTGGAGCCATCATCTCTGCAGTGCTTCCTGCCCTCTGCCTGTTCTTGTTCCTCACGATGTCCCAGCTCAGGACCAAACTCAGCCCTGTTCTGTCCCATGACTTACATACCCAACATTCCCTGCAAGCTGGATATGATCTTGGAAAGGGGAAGTGAGTTGCCCAGAGGCACACAGATGCTACCTGGGGAGCTGGTCCTGTGTATCTAGAATTCCAAATCTAGCGATCTCCATGCTGTACCCATCTCTGGGAATGAGGCCTTTTAATCCAGGGAGTAGGATCCGGTAGCAGAGCCCGAGTTCTCACCTTGAAATCAGTGTGACTTGGCTTTTTAATACAAAACCCAGAGCTCCGAGAGAACATTGCTGGGAGAGTGAGCAAGCTGGGCTGAGAACCAGCACTCAGAAATCTCCATGTGGCCACAGGAATGCTGACTTGGCTTCCCAGCAGCATGTCGTCGTCATTGGCAGGCTGGAGCTGGGCTTTGTGGTATGTTAGGTTTGTTTTTTTTTCTTCTGGAGATGTCCTCACTTTCAGAGGGCAGTTAGGGGCAGTAGACTGGAGGTTCATTCCCAGCACTGCCATGCGACCCTGGACAAGTCACCTTCTCTTTCAGAGCCTCAGTTTTCTCATCTGCAGTATGGGTTAACATTATAATATACTTTGCAGGGTCGCAAGATCATAAATGGTTTTCCAACTTTGGGCTGAACCAGCATTGATGTTATTAAGACATTCATATTTCCTGTGGAGCAATTTCAAAAGCAGTTACCTTTATCCCTACCAGGTGATCCTGAGGGCCTGAGGGAAGTCCACGTTTAGGTTACAAAAGCCTACACAGCAGGGAAAACACTGGTTTGGGGGCTGGTGTCTTGGATTCCAATCGCCAGCTGTGTGACCTGAGGCAAATCACTTTACCTCTCTGAGCTCAGAGGAGGCCCCCAACATCAAGATAGGATGCTCAGTGTCTGAAGAACATAGTCTCCATATTTTTCTGCCTCCTTGTACCAGCCCCCAGTCCCCTGCCAACACTTCGTTAATTGCTCCCAGAAAAACTCTGTGCTTAAAGTTTTCCATGCTTAAATTCTCAGCCTCACTGTGGCATGAAATCAATTGTTTGCATTGAATTTGACTTCTCAAATTTAGGGGTAAAATTTGAGATGAGAGTAGGGGGTTAGGGAGGAGATGAGGACGAAGTTAAACCAGATGTGCTTTTGTTTAATTGTAGGATGGTGGTTAAGCTGCTCAAGTATTACCATGGTTCTTTCTGAATTCCAGTAACCAGGAGTCAGGTTTCACAAAAAATTGTAGTGTTCTTTCCTGGCTGGTGTGGACTCGCCCTCTCTATTATTATTATTATTACTATTTTATATTCATCCGAGGCCACAGAGTACTGGCCAGAGAAGAGACCTCATAGATGCCCAGAATTTCAGCTGGTAGGCCTTTAGAAGCTGACTGGGTCAACTGAGCTCTTTGCACACCAGGGAGACTGAGGCCCAGGGAGGAGAAGAGGCTTGCCCAGGGTCACACAGTTGCTTAGGGCAGAGTGGAGTGGGAGTTCAGTCTCCTGACTCTAAACTACATGATCTTTCCAAAGGCAACCACTTCTCCTGTATTTGGTGTGTTTCATTTCTACAGTATATTCTTAGCATAGAATGCTTTTTGAAAAACATTGTTTAAGGGAGGATGCAGATCACTTGGGTTGGTGGGAAAAGATGTTAAGCTCAGGAGAGCCGAGTTGAAGTCCTTGAACTACCTCTGTGATCTTGGGCAAGTCACTTCCCCTCCCTGAGTCTCAGATTCTTCATCTGTAAACCAAGATATCTGAGGAGTAGGAGTGGAGAGATGAGACTTCGCTAAGACTTGGAATGGGTCTAATGTGTTCAACTGGTCCCCACATATTTATAGTCTACTGTGTGCTGGGTTATGGGAGGTCCGTCACAAACTGCCTTCCCAAGGCTGCAGGGGGTGGGGGATTGTTGACTTCTGCAGTGATTAAACAACTTTAATTTAGTTGCTGGTGTTGTTAAACCAGGCAATTTCTTTTTATATAAAAATAAGGGTTTCTGGCTTCTCTTGAAAGATCAGAAGATGTGGCCATATGGGGCTTTGTCCCTGCCTGGCCACAGTGGCTGGAACTGATTAGCCAGCTGCTCCATCCACTTTACCACAGTCTCCACCATGCCCCACTGCCTCACACCAGCCCACCTGCCTCCCTGACATTACCTGCCTACCTTCTGAGCTTGTGGTTTCTGGGCTAGATGCGGTGAGGCCATGTAAGAGGGGCTCAAATTGCACTTGAATGATTGGGTGGGGCTTGGGCCAGCCCTCAGGGGGCTCAGGGTGAGACTATGGACACCAGGACACCAGCCCCTCTTCCGTAGCCTGGCAACATCTACAAAACATGTCAGCTAGGTGAAGGAGCTTTCTTCCTGCTTCAGTGGTCCTCAGGAAGAGTCTGAGGGCTCTGGAGGTTTCGGAGCGATAGAGCATCTGCCTATCAAGGCTCAGCGAGCTGAGCTCAGAGTCTAGCTGGGGACAGGCATCCCTGGGTACTTCCTTCTAAAGATTGCACAGCCCCTGCAGGAGAGAGACTCCCTTGACATCTTCCACCTTACCCCTTGCTCCCCAAGAGCCCTGTGCATTGGTGTGTCACCTCACCCTGTGCTCCCTGGTAGCCCTGTGCATCGGTGCATACCCACTTCTCAGACAGGAAACACGATCTTGCACTGTGAACCCACAGCTCTCTGTTCTACCCACTTTGCCGGGAGCCAGGGCCTGGTGATGACAGGCAGGTACCATGGTGGCTGCAGCAAGTATCTCAGAATTGCCATATCTGAACCAGAGGGTAGCACAGGAGGCTGTGAAGCCTGATGGTTACATGTGGGGGCTCTGGAGGCAGCTGCTGTATGTGAGATTCTAGGTCTCCACGAATCAGCTGCTCCAGGGGTTATGAGATGGACAAGGGAGCCTGATTGATTGTTGATTGCTGATCGTAACCTCACGTCCTCTGGTCCTTACACCTGCAGACGAGTTCAGAAACGTGCCCTGTGTGGGAAGTGGCATTTTGTGAGCACCGTTGGGTACCAGGCACTTTCACACATTACCTTTGATGCTCACCTACCCCCTACCCTCCGGCATTTTGCAGTGAAGGAGACCGAGGCTCAGAAGGCAGACATCTTAGGATTACTCCTCCCCTACGTCTCTGTGCCTCTCTGCTTTGACCCAGGGAAGGGAGGAGAGGACAGGCCGGAAGGTCATTTCTGGGCATAAGGCCTTGGAGACCCTGCAGTGAGGCCCTGACCCTCCAGACTTTCTGGGCCACCCCTTCCTCCTCCGCTCCAGCTTGTTTCAGAGATGCTTCTTCATCCTTCCAGAGCTCAGTTTGTCATTCAGGTGCATGAACTTTACCTGGCCAGGTCTGCAAGCTGCTGGGTGGAGCTCAGCAAATATTTTATGTTCTTTAAAAAAATTTTTAGGTGGCCAAAGCAAATTGCTTTTACTGGAAAAACCAGAAGCGCAAACTTTATTTTATTTTTGCAGAGATGGGGCCCTGCTATGTTGTTCAACCTGGGTTCAAGAAGTCTACCCACCTTGCCCTCCCAAAGTGCTGAGATTATAGGCAGGAGCCATTGTGCCTGGCCCATAAGTGCACCCTTTACAAAGATCTACCAGGTGACTCTTTTTTTAGACTGAGTCTCGCTCTATTCCCCAGGCTGGAGTGTAGTGGCGCGATCTTGGCTCACTACAGCCTCTGCCTCCTGGGTTCCAGAGATTCTCCTACCTCAGCCTCCTATGTAGCTGGGATTACAGGCACATGCAACCACACCCAGCTAATTTTTGTATTTTTAGCAGAGACGTGGTTTCACCATGTTGGCCAGGCTGGTCTCGAACTCCTGACCTCAGGTGATCCACCCACTTTGGCCTCCCAAAGTGCTGGGATTACAAGCATGGGCCACCACGCCCAACCCCAGTGACCTTTTGTTGGGTCAACCTCTTGTCTTCTCTAGTGCACCTTTACTAGGTCAGTAAAGCCACAGGGTGAGAACCCACTTAGCTCTCAGGCTGAGGTTTTCAGGCCTCTTGCTGGCTGCCACTGAGTGTCTCAGGCTTGTATTTATTTATTTTATTTTGTTGTTGCTGTTGTTTGAGACAGGGTCTAGTGGCTCTGTCGTCCAGGCTGGAGTGCAGTGGCACGATCACAGATCACTTACAGTGCAGCCTTGACTACCTGGACTCAAGTGATCCTCCCACCCCAACGTCCCAAGTAGCTGGGACCACAGGCATTCGCCACCACGCCTGGCTAATTTTTTTTATTACTTGTAGAGATGAGATCTTGCAATGTCGTCCAGGCTGGTTTCGAACTCCTGGGCTCAAGTGATCCTCCTGCCTCATCCTTCCAAAGTGCTGGGATTTCAGGTGTGAGCCACTGCATCCGGCCAGCCTGGCCTTTCGGAGGATCTCTTCCCCCTCCACCTGTCTCCACCTTGACTTACCTCTCTCTCAGCATGTAGGAGTTACTAACTGACCCATCTGCCACGATTCTGGTTAGAAAGTGTCTCATCTGAGGCCCATTTCCCCTCCTCCACTCCTTCTAAGCCCTTCTATAGCTGCGCTTCTTTCTCTGCCTCATTCCGCTGGTCCCTGCTATGCCATTGCTAACTAAAAGTCCATAGACTATGAGCCTGACATGTACGTACTAGGCATGGTGCTCAGTGCCTTGCCTGTAATTACTCATTTGGTCCTACAGCAGCGCTGAGTGGCAGGTGCTATTATCCCCACATTACAGACGAGGAAACTGAAACACAAACTCCCCCAGCTGGGAAGTGAGAAATAGACATGTTTGTTCCCTACCATTATCCATCCAGCCAGCCAGGGCTGCTGCTTTCTCCACGATGTGAATGACATAACCCATCATCCTAGAAGAGTCAGTTCTGTATTTATCTTAAAACCATCCAATATGGAATTCATATTCTAGGTCCGTTAGCATATCAGGATATCAGAGATAAACAGGGTTCCTCTCAACAGCTTGTCCAAGCCCTCAATCACCTACGTGATTTTTCTGTGTGTGAAAATGCTGTTTTTTGTTTTTCCCCTTGACCTAATCCGTATGCAGATGCTCCTTGATTTACCAAATATTTTTGTCCTGGAATTGTAAGTTGAAAAATATCGTAAGTGGAAAATGGATATAACACCTAACCTGTCAAACATGGTAGCTTAGCCTAGCTTACCCTAAATGTGCTCAGAACAGTTACATTAGCCTGTAGTTAGGCAAATCATCTTACATGAGGCCTATTTCATAATAAAGTGTTGACTATCTCATGTCAATTTCTTGGCTATACTGTACTGAATGTGAAAAACAGAATGGCTGGCTGGGTACTCGAGGTGTGGTTTCCACTGAACACTATAGCTTTTGCATCATCATAAAGCAAAAAAATCTTAAGTATAAGTTGGGGACAGTCTGTAATGAACATTTAAGGGCTTACGCTGTGTCGGAAAGTGAGCTAATCACTTTGAATGACCTTATTGTATTGAGCTCGTAATTCTGCAAACAAGGAAACAGAAGCTCAGAGAAGTTGAGTAACGTTCTCAAAGTTTGGAAAGTGCAGGTGAGACTCAAATCCAGGGTTGCCCAATCAGATTGGCATCTGGATTCAAATTTGCATGTTTGGAGACAACTCTCAGGGCACCTTGTGGTACACATTTGTTTTTCAGTGAGTGTTTGCAAATGACATGGGAGTGGGAGGTCCCGGGGGAGGAGACAGAACATAGACACACGTGGTGGGGCAGCAGCGTTTGTTCTCCCAGACAGTGGATTTTAGCCTGTTCACCCCCTTATAGGAGACGACAAGCCTACAAGGAAGCATCTTGAGAAACCCAGAGGGGACTGGGTTTGAATCCCAGCCCTGCCATTTCAAACTGTGTGACCTTCGACAAGTCCCTTTCCCTCCCTTAGCTTCTGGCTACCCTGCCCACCACGCATGATTTATTTGAATGAGGCAAGGCCTTAGGATTTTCCGGTTTGTGGATGGTGAATAGCCAGCGTGTCTCCTGCCCTGCACCCACATCAGACATCACTATCAACCACTGCTCACTTTCCTTCCCAGGTTCCTTCTAAGTACAGTGTTCCGGGCAGCCATTAGCAACTAATATAGAGTTGGCACAAAAGATAAAAGGACATCCCAGAAACATATTATATTTGGTCATGGTGTGGGTGGGGGTAAGGAAGGGATAGGCCTAGGTGGCACCCAGTTCAATGTCATGGTGCTCCTTGGTCTTCTTTTCCTTGTCTTTGGAGGAACGAAGCTAGACTGTACCAGGGCCTGCCCCAGGTGTGGGGTAGAAACCTTTTATGAGGCACACAGCTGTGTGCATGTTCAGTCCCAAGGGATGGGCAGGTTTCTGGGCCTGATCGCTGCCTAGGCTTAAAGTAAGAGTGACAAGAAAGAGGCCGGTTTCAGATCCTCCTGGAAAGAGTTAGGCCTGCCCCCTCCACCCTTTGTAATAATATCCATAGTAGTACTATGAGTTCTTGACACTGACGGACCACTTGTTACGCACCAAGCCACTCTGCGAAATGCTTTGTTTACATTTACACATTTCATCCTTGTACCAGCCCATTTTTCAGGTGAGGAAAATGACTCAAAGAGTAATTTGCTTGGGTTTGCCCAGCTGGTAAGTGTCGGAGCTACGATTTGAATTCACATCTGTCGAACCCTGAATAAGTAACTCTTTTTTTTTTTTTTTTTGAGACAGAGTCTTGCTCTATCGCCCAGGCTGGAGTGCAGTGGCCGGATCTCAGCTCACTGCAAGCTCCGCCTCCCGGGTTCACGCCATTCTCCTGCCTCAGCCTCCGGAGTAGCTGGGACTACAGGCGCCCGCCACCTCGCCCGGCTAGTTTTTTGTATTTTTTTAGTAGAGACGGGGTTTCACCATGTTAGCTAGGATGGTCTCGATCTTGTGACCTCGTGATCCGCCCATCTCGGCCTCCCAAAGTGCTGGGATTACAGGCTTGAGCCACCACGCCCGGCCCCGAATAAGTAACTCTTATCGCTACTATGGCTATTATTACAAAGATGGGGAGGGGTAAGCCTAACTCTTTCCAGGAGGACCTGAAACTGAGCTCTTTTTTTTTTTTATGGTATCCAGAACATCACTTTATAAACTGTTGTCAGATTACCATGTAAACATTAATACCCAAATACAGCATTTGGACAATTATTTTAAATTTTAACTGTACCATCCCCAAACTCAGCTATGAATTTGGTCTGGGGAGAGGGCTCCGTAATAGGCCACTGAAGTCCCCCATCCCACCCCATTATTCTCCCCCGAAAACTGCTGCCCGACTGCTCTGCCAGACTTGGGCTAGAACCTGGCTTCACTGTGGCAGTGAGAGCACCTGGGCCCTTACAGTGTGGGAAACCGACCCGCCCACAAACTCCATCCCAGGTGTTGGGATGCTAACACACTGAAGCTGAAAGACCCGGCTTGGTTTTGCCACAGATCAAGGTGCATCGGACTAGAGAGCCTGTCCTCTGCCTTATTTCCTGCACAGGTCTTTTTCTTCGTAATGCAACAAATGCTACACAGCTCAGATCCAATGGGACACGGGGAAAGGGGCTGTAGTGCAGCCCAGCCTTGCTGAGGGAGACCCCTGCCTCGCCAAAGCTCTTTGCTCACAAAGGCTGAAACTGGCCTCTCTCTTGTCACTCTTACTTTAAGCCTAGACAGTGATGAGGCCCAGAAACCCGCCTCTCCCTTGGGACTGAACATGGGCACAGCTGTGTGCCTCATAAAACGTTCCTACCCCACACCTGGGGCTGTCTAGCTTAGTTCCTCCTGCTTTCCTTCACCGCAGGTTCAGTGTGGGGCCTGCGGGCTCTGCATCGTTCTCTTGGCTTACCATGATCATTTCTCATTCATGAGTACAATACGCCTCTGCCTGTGGAAAGCGCTTTCCCATTGGCAGAGCCTTCCACGTTTACACATGGGCAGCACAGCAAAGGGCATCTCTATTTTTGCAAGATAGAAAATTGAGGCTCAGAGTCCGGGCGCAAGGGCTCACACCTGTAATTCCAGCACTTTGGGAGGCCAAGGCAGGCAGATCACTTAAGGTCAGGAGATCAAGAACAGCCTGGCCGACATGGTGAAACCCTGTCTCTACTAAGAATACAAAAACTAGCTGAGATCCCGCCACTGCACTCCAACCTGGGTGACAGAGCGAGACTGCATTTCAAGAAAACAAAAGGAAGATTGAAGCTCAGGGAGGGAGGGTGGTGGGCCCAGGATCACATAGCGAATAAATGGTAAACCCTGCACCAAGGAATTAGGTATCCCACCTGTTCCCTAGGCCTTCCTGAACAAATTGCCTAGGGAAACATGAGGTCAGTGCTGGGAACGCAGGAGTGTTGGCTCAGCAGAGGCAGGGGTTGTTCCTGTCCCCCGCATCCCACCCAGATACACCCTATCCTGTTTTAATCAGCCATTGACCTTGGACAAGTCACTTTAACACTCCCAACCTCAGTTTCCAGGCACTTACTCTATTTTTCAGGGTTTTGATTTTTTGTTTGTTTTTTGAGACAAGGTCTTTCTCTGTCACCCAGGCTGGAGTTCAGGCACAATCACAGTTCACTGCAACCTTGACTTCCTGGGCTCAAGTGATCCCCCTGCCTCAGCCTCCCAAGTAGCTGGAACTGCAGTCTTGTGCCACTGGGCCCAGCTAATTTTTTTTATTTTTTATTTTGTGAGATGAGGTCTTGCTTACGTTGATGAGGCTGGTCTTGAACTCCTGGACTCAGGCAGTCCTCCCTCAGCTTCCCAAAACACTGGGATTAATAGGCGGTGAGCCACTGGGCCTGGCATATTTTTCAGTTTTTAAAGCCGTTTCTTTTTTTTCTTTTTTTCTTTTTTTTTTTGAGACGGAGTCCTTGTTCTGTCTCCCAGGATGGAGTGCAGGATGGCGTGATCTTGGCTCACTGCAACCTCCACCTCCCGGGTTCAGGTGATTCTCCTGCCTCAGCCTCCGGAGTAGCTGGGACTACAGGCATGTGCCACCATGCCCGGCTAATTTTTTGTACTTTTAGTAGACACGGGGTTTCACCATGTTAGCCAGGATGTTCTCGATCTCCTGACCTTGTGATCCGCCCACCTCGGCCTTTGAAGTACTGGGATGACAGGCCTGAGCTATGGTGCCTGGCCTAAAGCCTTTTTTTTTTTTTTTTTTTTGAGATGGAGTCTCGCTCTGTCGCCCAGGATGGAGTACAGTGGCCAGATCTCAGCTCACTGCAAGCTCCACCTCCCGGGTTCACGCCATTCTCCTGCCTCAGCCTCCCGAGTAGCTGGGACTACAGGCGCCTGCCACCTCGCCCGGCTAGTTTTTTGTATTTTTTTAGTAGAGACGGGGTTTCACCGTGTTAGCCAGGATGGTCTCGATCTCCTGACCTCGTGATCCGCCCGTCTCGGCCTCCCAAAGTGCTGGGATTACAGGCTTGAGCCACTGTGCCTGGCCAAGCCATTTTTTATTAATGAACTCACCGAACCATCAAAGCAACCCAATAAAGTATTACCATCATTTTGCAAAGTGGGAGACTGAGGCTCGGGAAGGCAAGCAACTTGCCTGAGGTCAAACTGATGGTAAAACCAGGCCTCAAACTCAGGTCAGGATCCCAGGCTGAAGGTTTTTCCCCAGCTGTGTCCCCAGCCTCTCTCATCTTTGCCTTTGTACCTGCCATCCCCTCCCCTGCAGCGACCTCTGCCTGCTTGTGTTGCCAGTTGGCATCACGGCTGTTTTTCTTGAGCTTGGTTGGATATCTTGAACCCTTTGTAATCTGATCATCCGCATTGCGTCTGGCTCTGAGTCTCAGTTCCTGGAGGGCAGGAGCCCCCATCTGAGTCACTCGTGAATTCCCATGCCTAATAAGATGCCTGCTTTCAGCAAGCATTTAATGACTTTTTTTTTTTTTTTAAGACGGAATCTGCTCTGTCACTCAGGCTGTAGTACAACGGTGTGATCTCGGCTTACTGCAACCTGCGCCTTCCAGGTTCAGACGATTCTCCTGCCTTGGCCTCCTGAGCAGCTGGGATTACAGGCATGCGCCACCATGCCTGTCTAATTTTTGTATTTTTAGGAGAGTCGGGGTTTCATCATGTTGGCCAGGCTGGTCTCGAACTCCTGACCTCAGGTGATCCACCCACCTTGACCTCCCAAAGTGCTGGGATTACAGGTGTGAGCCACCATGCCCGGCCCATTTAATGACTTTTGAGTTCATGAAAGGCTGCCCCACCTGGCAAGGGTTTCCACAACTGGCCTGGCTTGGTTACCATGGGGAAGCCTGGGAGGGATCCCCCACTGGGTGTGACCCCTGAGGCACTCCAGGCGAAGCCTGGCCACCCTCCCCAGACCTTCACTGGTGTCCTTCCACCGATGACTCCAGCTCATAAATGGTTAGTGATTGGCAGCAGGACAAGCCAGTGTCTCTGGGTCCAGTTTTCCTGTTGGCAGTTCAGGCCTTTAGTCATACTCAAGAGGTGCCCAGTGTCATACCTCTGGCCAACCTCTTTGTCCACTTTGTTCACAGATGTACTCTCAATCCCAAACAGCCTTAATTTCTTTAATAATAATAATAGTCATAGCTGTAAATTTTCTGAATCTGCATGTACCATGCTTACTGGTGCATGATAGGCACTTACTACATATTTGTTGAATGAATGAATACACGCAGTGAGTAACATTTTATAGGGACTAAGAGTTATATGACCTTGCGTGACCTCTGTACCTCAGTTTCCTCATGTGTTGACTCCGTGAGAGGTGCTCAGAGGAGTAACCAATACATATGTCGATATATGTTTAACTATACCATGAACCAGGCTGTATTCTAAGCGGCTCACACGTATTTATTGATTTATCCTTGCACCTGAGGCTCAGAGAGATTAAGTTCATGTCTCCTAGGTCACCTAGTTGCTGTCACATGCAAATATTTTAATATCTCCCAGGACATGTGTGTTCCAAATAACATAACATGGGAGCCACCTCCCCTACCAGCTTCCTCCCGTAACACAGACCTCACGCCCCAGATCCTAGGGTCAGAACAAACTGTAACAGTAGTAGGTGAGTCTAGCAGTCATGTTGTCCCTGACTATAAAATGCCTCATCCAGTGTCGGGCACACAGTAGGTCTTATGATCACCATCTGTGGGACAGGCACCAATCATGGTCTGTGCAGAAGCTGGCAGGAGGGAGCCCCGAGTCTGCTGGAGGAAACTGGTGGGCGGGGGGGGGGGTGCCTTTAGAGAAGAAATGACAACGGTCATAAATCATTGTAACAGTAACAGCTCATATTAACTGAGTGGCAGACACTGTTCAAGCATGTCAGATGCATTAATCATTTAATCCTCATGTCAGCCCTAGGAGGTAGATACTATTGTCATTGTCCCCACTCACAGATGAGGAACCAGGCTCAGAAATAAGCTCACTTGGGCCGGGCGCAGTGGCTCTTGCCTGTAATCCCAGCACTTTGGGAAGGCCAAGGTGGGTGGATCACCTGAGGTCAGGAGTTCGAGACCGGCATGGCCAACATGATGAAACCCCGTCTTTACTAAAAATACAAAAAATTAGCCAGGTGTGGTGGCAGGGGCCTGTAATCCAAGGTACTCGGGAGGCTGAGGCAGGAGAATCGCTTGAACCCGGGAGGCGCAGATTGCAGTGAGCCGAGATCATGGCATTGCACTCCAGCCTGGGTGACGAGCAAAATTTCATCTCAAAAAAAAAAAAAAAAAAAAAAAACAGGGAATAAGCTCATTTGTCCAGTGAATGGCTAGTAAATGATAGATCCGGGGTGTGAATGCCTGCACTGCACTTAGGTTGTGGCCTCTTGCTGTCCTGCCTCCTTCTGTAAAGACTCGTGAAGCTTCCTGCTGGGTAGTTCCTGGCCGCTGGCAGCAGGCCCATGCCAGGGTGCGTGCTGGTGCTGGATGATCCGTGGGGCGGAGGGGAGTCTCCCCATCTCCTCAGAGGCCTCCCCTATGTCACACCCTGAGGCTGGGCCCAGACAGGTATTCAGGAAAGGAAACTGATCTGTTGCCTCACCCCTGCCTGGGGCAGCCCGGCATGTGTCAGCCGCCTGATCCCCAGGTACTGCCCAGGACCAGCAGCAACAGGGACGACCACCCTCCAGACCACCCTCCAATGTGGGGAGGCCTGCAACAGCTCCGGGACAGAAAGAGGCTCAGGGAGGTTAGCAAGTTACCCAGGCTCATGGAGCTGGTGGATTGTGGAGCTGGAATTTGGACCCAGGGCTTGGCTCTGGTGAGAGAGGATATGTCTGCCTTGGGGTTATCTGGTCCAGAGATCCAGGCCTGGCTCCTTATGAAACCTGAATTGGTTCACTATTAATAGCAAGAGCTGTCATTTCCTGAATCTAACCTGCCCAAAGGGTAGATACTCAAATCTCTGCTTTTTTTATTTTTTATTTATTTATTTTTTTTGAGACGAAGTCTTGCTCTGTCGCCCAGGCTAGAGTGCAGTGGCGTGATCTCAGCTTACTGCAACCTCCACCTCCTGGGTTCAAGCTATTCTCCTGCCTCAGCCTCCTGAGTAGCTGGGATTACAGGTGCGCACCACCATGCCCGGCTAATTTTTGTATTTTTAGTAGACATGGGGTTTTACCATGTTGCTCAGGCTGGTCTCGAACTCCTCGTGATCCACCTGCCTCAGCCTTCCAGAGTTCTGGGATTACAGGCGTGAGCCACTGCGCCCGGCCCAGATCTCTGGTTTTACAGGTAAAGAAGGGAAGCACAGGCTGGGAGTGGTGGTACATGCCTGTATCCTAGCTACTTGGGAGACTGAGGCAGGAGGATTGCTTGAGCCAAGGAGTTCAAAGGTGCAGTGAGATATGATTGCACCTGTGAACAGCCACCACACTCCAGCCTGGGCAACACAGCAAGATCCCATCTCTAAAAATAAAATAAGAAAAAAAATGAATAGAAGCACAAAGGAAGGGAAGGAATCACCCAAGGTCCTATAGCTCATACATGGGTTAATCCAGAATTGGAGCCTGGGCAGCCTGGCTCCAGAGTCTGGTGTCACTTAATGAGGACTAGATAATTCTCTGCACGTTAGATGGGTACACTCTTCTCGAACCTGCTGGTTCTTTTGGAGCCAGATCTAGGGAGGGGGAGCAAGGCAGGAGTTGAGAAAATAGCAGGAACAGACTGCGTGACACTCACCGGGAGGCACTGAGGCTCCGGCTCCCTGAGCTTAGGAGTGTGGAGTTTATCTATCCCCTGTGCGATTCCTGGGGGAAGGGAAGGACAGGCGAAGGGGCACGGCAGGGCAGTCCTGGTGTCTCCAGGACCAGGGTCAGGGGGAGGCCAGAGCAATTAGCCTGGTTGAGGCCTCTACTAACTCAGAAACCTCGGTGGGGGATTGGCCCAGGGCTCTGGCCTCGAGCCTGACCCTCCTGAGTTTCTATCTGAGGCTTCCAGAGTCTTCCTGGGGCAGTGAATCTCAGAGTGCTGGTTTGTGTGAGAACTTTGTTCTGAAATTTCCTCCTTCAACACCCAAATCCCTGGGCTGGCCTGCCTGCCCCACTTCCCCCTCTTAGAGGAAACGGACGCTTTCCTCTTGGGTAGCCACATGATTTGAATAATCAAGTGTTCCCCAGCTGGCCTCTGGCCGAGCGCAGCTGAGCTGGGCAAGGCCCCCAGTTGGGGCACTGAGGCAAGCCTGCCAACCTCCTCATCCCGCCACACACTCCAGCCACCCAGGGTAAAATACAGGAAAAACGCATGGCCCGTAGACTTGGCTGGGCCAGGCCCCAGACTCTTCCTGTGACGGAGGCAGCGCTTGTCTTGAGCTTTGTCCCGTCTACCTGGAGAAAGCTGAGGAGGGGAAGAAAAAGCTGCCCCTGCTCAGGAAATTCCTGATGGAGTGGCCTCTCTTGTCGGCTCACCTGGGTGCTGCTTTCTTGGCACCTGTCAGGGTGGAGAGAGGAGGAAGCCAGTCAGGAAGGGGAAAGATGGGTGCAGGAGGCTGAGGCAGGAGAATAGCTTGAACCCAGGAGGTGGAGGTTGCAGTGAGCTGTGATGGCGCCATTGCACTCCAGCCTGGGCAACAAGAGCAAAACTCCGTCTCAAACAAACAAACAAACAAACAAAAAGAATGTGTGCAGAAATGGTCTTGTAAGCAGACCCCCATAGAGCCCCAGGTAGTAGATAGAGATTGAGGGAAAGCATCAGCGGCCAACTAGCTAAGTCTTGGGCAGAACGGCCACAAAGGATTTCTGGAGACAGCGGGATTCATTTATTTATTTTTTTGAGATGAAGTCTCTGTCTCCTAGGCTGGAGTGCCACAGCTCCATTTGGCTCACTGCAACCTCCGCCTCCTGGATTCAAGCTATTCTCCTGCCTCAGCCTCCCCAGTAGCTGGGATTACAAGCGTGCGCCACCACACCTGGCAAATTTTTGTATTTTTAGTAGAGATGGGGTTTCGCCATGTTGGCCATGCTGGTCTCGAGCTCCTGACCTCAGGTGATCCGCCTGCCTCAGCCTCCCAAAGTGCTGGGATTACAGGTGTGAGCTACCGCACCTAGCCTAGTTTATTAATTTTTAACCTTTTTTGCTGCATTATATGATTTTTGATATGTGGTGTTTTTAATCATTCAGTTCTAAGTAATTTTAAATTTCGGCTATGACTTTTCTTTGATCCTTGAAATTTTTAGGATTTTTTTTTCATTTCTAAGTGTATGGGTAATGATTTATACTTTGAAACACTTAGCTTCTCACTGAATTGATGGTCACAGGATGTGGTCTATGTGAAAACTTACTATTTGAACTGTGAGACTTACTTTTTGGCCTGGTAGGTGATAAATTTTTTAAATGTTTGCATGTTCCTGAAAAGAAAGTGTGTTTATGTATTTCGTTTCTACCATCCTACATTTTTATTTCAATTTGTTCTGCTTTTTCTGTTTTATCACTTTAAAAAATTATCTGTGGGTTTTCCCTACAAAGACAAGATTAGCATTTTCTTACGTGCCTTGCTCCCCTGCCTCTCTTAAGTTTCCATACCCTTCACTGACACGCTGCCCTCAGCCCCCATGATGTCATATGAAAATTGTCTGGATTTTAAAAAAATTGTCTAATTCTGAGTTATAGATCTATGTTCTTCTTGTTCTTTGCCCTTCCCTCCCCTCCCCTCCCCTCCCCTCCCCTCCCCTTCCCCCTCTCCTCCCCTTCCCCCTCTCCTCCCCTTCCCCCTCCCCTTCCCTCCCCTCCCTTCCCCTCCCCTCCCCTCTCCTCCCCTCTCCTTTTTTGAGATGGAGTTTCACTCTTTTTGCCCAGGCTGTAGTGCAATGGTGCGATCTCAGCTCACCACAACTTCCGCCTCCTGGGTTCAAGCGATTCTCCTGCCTCAGCCTCCCGAGTAGCTGGGACTACAGGTGTGCGCCACCATGCCCAGCAAATTTTGTATTTTTGGTAGAGATGAGGTTTCTTCGTGTGGGTCAGGCTGGTCTTGAACTCCCGACCTCAGGTGATCTGCCCTCCTCAGCCACCCAAAGTGCTGGGATTACAGGTGTGAACCACCGCACCCGGCCCTTCTTGTTCTTTTCTTTGAACTTGAATTTGTTTTGAAGAACTAAACTTTACTAAATTATTTGCTGAGTCTTCAGATATCTTGAATACAATCTGTGGAATTTGTTTATACTAATTAAATCATCCCTTTAAAATTATTGAATTCTTTTTTTGGAAGGGGCGAGGGGCGATTCTCCTGCCTCAGCTTCCTCAATAGCTGGGATTACAGGCGCCCGCCACCGCACCTGGCTAATTTTTGTATTTTTAGTAGGGACAAGGTTTTACCTTGTTGACTAGGCTGGTCTCAAACTCCTGGCCTGAAGTGATCTGCCTACCTCGGCCTCCCAAAGTGCTAGGATTATAGGCATGAGCCACCACGCCCGGCCAGCCTTTAACATTTGAATGGGCTGTTTAGCTGGATAGAAAATTCCCAGCTCAATCTTTTTTTCCTTCTGTACTTTGGTCAATTCGACATTTATTCCATTTGTAAGTGTTCTGTTTTTCTGCAAACCTTTAGGATGTTTTCATTGTCTTTTTTTTTTTTCTGAGACAGTCTCACTGTGTCGCCCAGGCTGGAGTGCAGTGGCGCGATCACTGGTCAATGCAACCTCAACCTCCCCAAATAAAGTGATCCTCCCGCCTCAGCCCCCTAAGTAGCTGGGACTGCGGATGCACGCCACCACATCCAAGTAATTTTTGTATTTTTTGTGGAGACGGGGTTTCCTTATGTTGCCCAGGCTGGTCTCGCACTCCTGGGCTTAAGCGATCCTCCTGCCATGGCCTCCCAAGGTGCTGAGATTACAGGAATGACCTATTCGGGCATGAGATTACATGCCTGACCTATGCAGTTTCTTTTTTTTTTTTTTTTTTTGAGACGGAGTCTCGCTCTGTTGCCCAGGCTGGAGTACAGTGTCACGATCTCGGCTCACTGCAAGCTCTACCTCCCGGGTTCATGCCATTCTCCTGCCTCGGCCTCCCGAGTAGCTGGGACTACAGGCACCTGCCACAACACCCAGCTAGTTTTTTGTATTTTTAGTAGAGACGGGTTTTCACCATGTTAGCCAGGATGGTCTCGATCTCCTGACCTCGTGATCCAACTGCCTCGGCCTCCCAAAGTGCTGGGATTACAGGCGTGAGCCACTGTGCCCAGCCTATTCAGTTTCTTAATAGTATCTTTTGATAACAAGAGGTTTTCAATTTTGATGAAGTCCAATTTACCTTTTTTTCTTTAATGGAGTTAGTATTCTTTGCCTACCCCAAAGTCATGAAAATATTATGGGGTCAGGGCCGGGTGCAGTGGCTCATGCCTGTGATCCCAGCACTTTGGGAGGCCGAGGCGGGCGGATCACCTGAGGTCAGGAGTTTGAGACTAACCTGGCCAACATGGCGAAACCCCGTCTATACCTAAAAGTACAAAAATTAGCTGAGTGTGGTGGCGGGCACCTGTAATCCCAGCTACTCGGGAGGCTGAGGCAGAGAATTGCTTGAACCCAGGAGGTGGAGGTTTCGGTGAGCTGAGATCACACCACTGCACTCCAGCCTAGGTGACAAGAGTGAGACTCTATCGTAAAAAAATATATATATATTATGGAGTCAGTATTCTTTGCCTACCCCAAAGTCATGAAGATATCCTTTTATATTTTCTTCTAGAAGCTTTGTGATTCTGACTTACAATTCAGTTTATGGTTAATCTCAAATTAATGCAGTAAGATTGAGGTTAATGTTCTTTTAACTTTTCTTTCAATGTTCTGTTTCTTTTCTTTTTTTTCGGAGACAGGGTCTTACTTTGTCACCCAGGCTGGAGTGCAGTGGCACGAAAATGGTTCACTTCAGTCTCAAACCCCTGGCCTTAAGCAATCCTCCCACCCCAGCCTCCCAAATAGCAGGGATCACAGGTGCACACCACACTTGGCTAATTAAAAAAGAATTTTTTTTTGTAGAGATGAGGTCTTGCCATGTTGGCTGGGTCTTCCAAAGTGTTGGAATTCCAGTCATGAGTCACCAAGCCTGGCCAATTTTCTGTTTCTTAATCCTTCCCTGCTTCCTCCTGGAAGCGTCCTCAAACTAATAACTTAGCTCTCTCCTCCATTGTTCGGCAGCTAGATCTACTTTGTAATTTATTCCACTTATGTGTTTGTTATTTCAACTGTTTTTTCACATAGAGTGTTTCCTCTGGGATCTTTAAACAGTTCCTCTTTCTGTTTTGCTAACATCTTTGCTCATTTCTTTCGCATGTTTCTCACAGTTTATGGAGATTTTTTGTTTTGTTTTGTTTCTTTTTTTTGAGACAGGGTCTCCTCTCTTGCCCGGGCTGGAGTGCAGTGGCGTGATCTCTGTTCACTGCAGCCTTGACCTCCTGAGCTCAAGTGGTCCTCCCACTTCAGCCTCCTGAGTAGGTGGGACGATAGGTGTGCACCACCATGGCCAGCTATTTTTTTTTTTTTTTTTTTTTGTATTTTTTGTAAGGAGTTTCATTGTATTGCCCAGGCTGGTCTGAAACTCTTGAGCTCAAGTAATTCACCCACCTTGGCCTCCCAGAGTGCTGGGATTACAGGTGTGAGCCACCGCACCTGGTCCTATTAGTGGTTTTTCTTTAGAATTCATTGTGCTGTGGCTGGTGGTGGGTTGGGGTGGGATTCGGTGGGCATGCACTTCTTGCCCTTAAAACTAGCAGTGAGGGAAGATGTATGGCTCCTGAATCCTTCCTCTCAAATCAGTCCCAAATACTGAAAAGCAAAACATCACTAAACCTAGGCAATTACCATTTTTGCTTATTGTAAAGTCTCAGTCAATCTTATCTAATATGACTGGTTCCAGCGGTATCTCTAAGCAGTTTGGGTTTCTTTTGAAGTCATTGTGCTCTTTGCCAGGGCGGGAACCCCTGGACATCAGAACCACTTGGTTTCTTACTAGGTTTGACATCACCATTCTCTCTCCCCAGTGACTCACTCCACAGGATTGGGCCTCTCTTTCAGACCCCAGGGAGAAACAGTGAGGGGAAGGGGCTGCATGCCTAGGTCAGAATTCTTCAGACTCAGAGTCTGGAAAGGAAGGGGTGGTGGAGTGACTGTAGAGTCCCCCAGTAGTGACTGTCGGTCCCCTCCCAATTCCTGCAGTTCCACGTTGTTTGCTGGCATGCTTTGATTTTTTTTTTTTTTTTTTTTTTTTGAGACACCGTCTCACTCTGTCACTCAGGCTGGAGAGCAGTGGCACGAACATGACTCGCTGGAGCCTCGACATCCTGGGTTCAAGCAATCCTCCCGCCTCAGTCTCCTAAGTAGCTGGGACCACAGGCCTGCACCACCACATCCAGATTATTTATTTATTTATTTTTGGAGACAGAGTCTTGCTCTGTCACCTAGGCTGGAGTGCAGTGGTGCAATCTTGGCTTACTGCAACCTCTGTCTCTCAGGTTCAAGCGATTCTCGTGCCTCAGCCTCCCAAGTAGCTGGGATTACAGACACCCACCACCACACCGAGCTAATTTTTGTATTTTTAGTAGAGATGGGGTTTTACCACGTTGGCCAGGCTGGTCTCGAATTCCTGGCCTTAAGTGATCCACCTGCCTTGGTCTCCCAAAGTGCTGGGATTACAGGTGTGAGCCACGGCACCCGGCCAATGTTTTGATTTTTTTGTGAGAGACTGGGTCACGCTTTGTTGCCCAGGCTATCTCAAGGTCCTGGGCTCAAGCGATTCTCCTGCCTTGGGCTCCCAAAGTGCTGGGATTATGGCCCAGCCCATGCTTTGACTTTATCTCAGCAGACACTTGTGCCATCCGCCTGGGCTGCTTTATGCAAGATACTTTTTGCGGGTTTCATGCAAATGTGGGCTTAGTGATAAGCCAGAAGTTAATTGAGGAGGCAGAACAAAGGTGGGTTGGACAATCTGGGGCTCATATGACCTGGGATAGAGAGCCAAAGGGGCTCTGGGAAAGGGAGGAGGATTCTGGGAGTGCACGGAGTCAGCAGAGAGGAGGACTGAGTTTCAACAAGCCCGGAGCTGAAGCTGGAGACTGAAGCCGGAGACTGAAGCCGAGGGTAGCAGATGTGGGCTTCGCCAAGAGGCAGGTCCAGAGGGTGGCTGCGGGGCTGAACTCCAACCCCGCACCCAGCTCTGACCTTAGTTGTTCCAGGACAGTGGGTGTGTGTATGGGGGCCTGGGCTTGGAACAAAGAGGCAGGAGGAGAACTCAAACCCTGTTTTCTTTTCTGTTTTATTCTCTCCACCCTAAAGACCATGCCCTGCCTTTTCTCCTGGCTGCAGCAACCCCTCCCCACCACCCTACACATGCCAGGTTAAACTCTCTTCCATCTCCCCAGGAGACCTTTTCCCTGTTGTTGCCTAGGTTTAGTGGTGTTTTGCTCTGTCGTTACTTGGGATTGATGTTGAGAAGGAGGATCCAGGAGCCGTATGTCTTCTCTCTCTGTTGGGGCAAGGAGCATGTGGATTCCCTGATCCCCTGCCCCACCACCAGCCAGAGCACAATGAATTCAAAAGTAAAACCATAAACTGATTAGAGACACCCTGGAGTCAGTGGTATTAGAATAAAAAGACCAAGATTTTTTTTTAAATTTTTTATTTTTTGAAATGGAGTCTTGCTTTGTCACCCAGGCTAGAGTGCAGTGGTGTGATCTCAGCTCGCTGCAACCTCCGCCTCCCAGGTTCAAATGATTCTCCCACCTGAGCCTCCCGAGTAGCTGGGATTACAGGCACCTGCTATCATGCCCGGCTAATTTTTGTATTTTTGTACAGATGAGGTTTCACCATGTTGGCCAGACTGATCTCAAACTCCTGACCTCATGTGATCCGCCCGCCTCAGCCTCCTAAAGTGCTGGGATTACAGGCGTGAGCCACTGCGCCCAGCCCAAGACCAAGATTTTTTTTTTTTTTTTTTTTTTTTGAGACGGAGTCTTTGCTCTGTCGCCCGGGCTGGAGTGCAGTGGCGCAGATCTCGGCTCACTACAAGCTCCGCCTCCTGGGTTCACGCCATTCTCCTGCCTCAGCCTCCCGAGTAGCTGGGACTACAGGTGCCCGCCACCACGCCTGGCTAATTTTTTTGTATTTTTAGTAGAGATGGGGTTTCACCATGTTAGCCGGGATGGTCTTGATCTCCTGACCTTGTGATCCACCCATCTCGGCCTCCCAAAGTGCTGGAGGATTACAGGCCTGAGCCACTGCACCCGGCCAAGACCAAGATTTTTAAATAAACATTAGAAACATACAAGAGAAATAAGGGAAAACATTAGCAACATAAAGTAGAGTGAGAGAGTATTAAAAATAAAAGAACTGAAAGCAAATATTCAATATGAGAAACCAGCCTCATTCTCAGCCCCAAACCTCTGCATGCACCTTACAGCTCATTGTTCTCCAGGAAAGACGTTCACAGCCTCTGGACCTCAGCATGGGCTGTTCCAGCAGCTTAGACTTCCTTCCCTCCACTTCTCCCGAAACACTTACAGCATGTCCTCAAGACTCCTTCCCTGACCATGTCTCATCATCAAGTGACACTCAGTGATAGCATGGGGTTCTGGACTCAGGACACCAGGGTGCCTGCCCTGAGTCTTCAACTAATTGGCTGTGTGACTTTGGGCAGGTCACGCTACCTCTATGGACCTCAGGCTTCTCTTGGGGAAAAAGATGAAGGTGTTGGGTTAGAGTATTCCTAGAGTCCCTTTCAGCTATGTTGGGATACCGTGGTGGGGAGCACAGGCTTTGGTGTGAGGCTGCCCACCAGCCCCTCCTGGGTCAGCACTTAATGCTGTGTGTTACGGAGCAGTTCTTTCAACACGGAAAGCCGTTTACTTACCCTTACATAAGGGTTAAGAGCTTGTAGTTTGGAGTTGGATAATTTGGGCTCAGTGTCCCAGCTTTGCTGCTGGTCTGCTGTGTGACCTCAGGCAAGTTACTTAACCTCTCTGTGCCTTTTCTGTCTTCATAAAATGTAAATGATACTAAGAGTACCTACCTCAGAGTATAGGAGCACAGTGAATGCAGCTGTCATTCTGCTGGTGACAGTTGTTTCACCACTATACAGACATCTCCTTTCAATTTGGTAGATTCTTGATGATTATCTGCCAGGCTTTGCTTTCCAAATACACTCTGTTGAATTTTAACTTTTAACAGATGCTCTCCACTGCATTTCATCTGTAAAACAACCCTGCAAGGTGAGGATGACTAACCCTTGTTTTATGGACAAGGAACCTGAAGCTCCTCCCACAAGACTAAGGTCTTTCCACCATGCCACACTATTCAGAAGATTAGACTGGGGCTGGGCGCGGTGGCTCACGCCTGTAATCCCAGCACTTCGGGAGGCTGAGGTGGGTGGATCACCTGAGGTCAGGAGTTTGAGATCAGCCTGGCCAACATGGTGAAACCCCCATCTCTACTAATAATAAAAAATTAGCTAGGCATGGTGGTGGGCACCTGTAATCCCAGCTACTCGGGAGGCTGAGGCAGGAGAATCGCTTGAACCTTAGAGGTGGAGTTTGCAGTAAGCCAAGATTGTTCCATTTCACTCCAGCCTGGGTGACAAGAGTGAAACTCTTGTCTCAAAAAAAAAAAAAAAAAAAAAAGAAGATTAGACTGGGACTTGGGAGATTACCAAATGCAGGCAGATGGGAAAGCACAGTGAGAAGTCTCCCAGGCTGGAGTGCAGTGGTGCAATCTCGGATTACTGCAACCTAGACCTCCTGGGCTCAAGCAATCCTCCAGTCTCAGCCTCCTGAGTGGCTGGGCCTACAGGTGCGTGCCACCATGCCTGGCTAATTTTTGTAGAGACAGGATTTCGCCATGTTTCCCAGACTGGTATTGAAATCCTGGACTGAAGCAGTCCTCCTGCCTTGGCCTCCCAAAGTGCTGGGATTACGCGTGTCAGCCACCACACCTGGACCTTACATGTATATTCTGACTCTCCACCTTTGGCCATTTGTAGTGTCATGCAAATGTGGGTTTAGTGATAAGCCAGAAGTTAATTGAGGAGGCAGAACAAAGGTGGGTTGGACAATCTGGGGCTCTTATGACCTGGGATAGAGAGCCAAAGGGGCTCTGGGAAAGGGAGGAGGATTCTGGGAGCGCACAGAGTCAGCAGAGAGGAGGACTGAGTTTCAACAAGCCCGGAGCTGAAGCTGGAGACTGAAGCCGAGGGTAGCAGATGTGGGCTTTGCCAAGAGGCAGGTCCAGAGAGCAGCTCTGTGGCTGAACTCCAGCCCCCCACTGCTGCCCCTCACCCTGGTGTACTCTTGAGGGTCTGGGTTTGTGGTTTCAGTTTCTTCATCTGCAAAAGGGCTGCTAGTACCACTTAGTAGAGTTAGGGGAGAGGGCACGAGGGAGACAGGAGGCCCTGGGCACGAATCCAGTTGCGCTGGTTGTATTGACATGCATGGACTCGAGAGTTAATCCTGAAACCCTATCCTTCCTTATCTGTGATTTCAGAATCACGTTCTGGCCTGTGTGGGATCATTGCAAGGCCACAGTGAGATAATTTCTTGGTGAGACCTTCTCTGACCTCTTTATTTAAAACTGCAAACCTCCTTGTCCTCCTCCCTGCCTTCTTTTTCCCCACTGCACTTACCGCCACCTGACGTTCTATTGCTTTTACTTACTTACTTGTTGTCTGCCTGCCACACTGACAGGGATTTGGGCTGTTATGTTCAGCACCTAGAACAGCCCCTGGCGTATAGTGGCTGCTCAGTAAACAGTGGTCCAGCAAATGTTGGTTGAATGACATATAGGGAAAGCCCAAGGGCATAGAGGGTGTTTAGTCAAAGTCAGCTGGATCTTAGAGACATAGGGCAGAGACCTGAGAGAGTCTGGGACAGCTCACTTGGGGTGACGAGGTCTCCCATGAAAGCATTTGGGGTCTGGATTTCAGGGTGGTGCTGGTTTCCTCTCTGGCTACAACCTGCAAGCAGCGAGCCCTATAGGAGAGGAAAGTTTGGCTGGGTGTGGGGCCTCACCCCAGGAGTCCCAGCACTTTGGGAGGCTGAGGCAGGAGGATTGCTGGAGCTTAGGAGTTTGAGACAATCTGGGCAACATAGGGAGACCTTGCCTCTACTAAAAATAAAATAACCAGCCAAACATGATGCTGCGCACCTGTAGTCCCAGCTACTCGGTCTCTTGCTGAGGCAAGAGGATCATTTGAGCTCAGGAGGTTGAGGCTGCAGTGAGCTATGATCGTGTCACTGCACTTCAGCCTGAGTGACAGAGCAAGACCCTGTCTCAAAAAAAAGTGAAACTGGATGGGTCAAATACTGGGGCTTCTGAAGAAGTCAAGACCTTCAGGCAGACAGGAAGCTCATGACACTTAGCTTTCGTTTTCTTTAGCTTTTTAAATCACTCTGACTGCTCCTGAGTGGAACAAACTATCTCAAAGAAATGATAGGCCCAGTCCACTCCACTCCAATGACTAGGAGAAAAAGCAGTAGCTTTGGGCCCAGGCAGATCTGGGGACATGGCCTGGCCCTGCCCCTGTTTAGCAGAGGGACCCAGGGCAAGTTACTTCACCTTGCTGAGTCTCTACTTTCTCCTCTGAAATGGGTGTAGTGGTATTCCCCCTCCGGGGCCTTTTGTGTAAAACCTACTAGAAAGGTGAATTATAACCGGTCATTACCAGACTGAAGGGCATGGAAGGCAGAGCTTGTACCTGCAGGTCCTGTCACAGGGCTGGCACACAATAGACGCATGGAACCTGGTGGTCAAAGGGTTGTTAAACTCAATGGACAACAACCTGTTGTTGAGGATCCGAGTCCTGCAGGGCTGTTAGGCAAGTCCAGCCCCAAAGCTTTCTATAATTCTACAAGTTTATAGATTCCAAGTAGAAAGTGACTTGTAGGAAGTTGGACTCTTACATTACCACATGCTTGAAACTTGTCAGCTTTAGCTTGTTTGCAAGATTTTTCCTCTGGCAGAAACAGTTGGCAGAATATGAATGACCTGATTTGGTTGCTCACAATCTAAGGGGCTGAGAAAAACTGGCTGAGCTGCAGTTCTGAGGTCAAACTCTGTGTTCCAAGTAACAGAAAAGCCAAGACACACAATGGGGAAATTAATTGGCTCATGGAGCCAGGATGTTCAGAGGAAGGCTTCAGGCATGGCTGCATCTAGGAGCACAAGTGATGATATCAAAGACTCAAGGTCTCTACCTTTCTCTAGTCCATCTCTGAGAGGTTGCTTCCTCCTCAGGCTACACAAAGTGCCCCTCCCCACCACTTCACACCCTCATTACCCAGTAGTCAGACAGCGTCTTCCAGCTGGAGCCAGTCAGGGTCCACCTGGGGCTGGAGGTGGGACCAGTCCCACCCAAACCAGGCTGAAAGGGGGAGGGTCACTTCCCAAGGAAACTTGGTGGTATTGTTAGGAAGGGGAAACAGACTCTGGGTGGCCAAAAATGCCAGTAGGTGTCCCCTCCACTCACCAGAGGGAGCGCAGTGGAGAGCTGTAGAAACTTCTGCATTGTACCTTTTGATTTGCAAGGTTCCTTCCCTTCTAAGACGCCGATACGGGAGGCAGAATGGAGTTTATTATCCCTGCTCTACAGCCAAGGAAACAGCCCTTGAATATTCAGCGAGGACTCTGACTTGTAACCCTGGACTGCCCCCACTGATCTCAGCCTCTCTGTGCAGAATTATAAACCCAGAGGAGCTGACCTGGGAGCCAAAGGCCAATGTGACTGAAGCCCTTCCGTTTGTGGAGCGGGCACTCTGTCTAGATATAAGAGGCCCCCAGGAAGCTGCGATCACGGGAAAGTCCACGGGGAGCTGAGACAGGAGCGTGACATGAGGACCAGTAACAGGGCAGCAGCCAGGCATGGCTTCCTGCAGCTCTCATTGCCAGGACCTCCCCCCTCCCTCCCCCTACACCCCAGCAGAGTGAGCTCATGCAGCCCCACTGAGGCAGGGCTCCCTGTGCCTGGGATGGCTGAGGCACGAGCTCTGCCATTGGTGACTGAGGTTGTCCTGGCATGTGACTGAGATGGGGGTGGCACGTACACTGGACGTGGAGCTGGACAGGCCTGGCCTGAATCCCAGCCCTCCCACGCGGTTGCTTTGTGACCCTGAACCTCCCTCCTTTTTCTGAGCCTTGGTTTTTCCTCCTGAGCCGGAGCTGATCATTTGCACTTCACTGGAATTGGAAGACTGGGTGAAAAGCCCCTAGTGTGTAGTAGGTGCTGCATAGAGCTTCTCCCTCTTCCTCTTTGGGTCCTGTTGGTAGCTATGTGACCTTGGCCAAATTCCTTGACTTTTCTGTACACTGGGAGCAATGAGGGTGTTGGTGTGAGGACCAGATGGATTTTCATGTAAAGTGCTTAGAGCAATGCCCAGCACACTCGTGATCACTGTTACTTCTGGCTAACTAACACCTATTGTTTAATGCGTACCAGGCCCCAGGGTCTTGCCCTCCTTGTTTATTGTCTCACTGAATTCTTGTTCCTCCAATGACGTAGGCTCTCACCAGGATGGTCCCCATTTGATGGGTGAGGTGATGTGCCCAAGGTCAACGGGGGCCTGCTGAGCTACGTGCCCTTGGGTGGGACCTCACCTCCATAGGCCCCAGTTTCCTGTCTGGGGCTCTCGGCGTCAGCCCTGCCCTGCTATGTCCCAAGGTCGCCACGGAGATCAAATGCAAAAGCCACCGGGAGCCTTCTGCCGCCGGCTGGAGCGTCCTCTGGGAATGCCAGGAACGCTGTTATCTGGAGCCCAGCTGCCCTGAGCACTGTCTCTGGGAACACCCGCGTCCTTCCTCCTCTGACCTGAGCCCTCTGCGCCCGCCACCCAGGGATTTGGCTTGTGCTGGCTGCTGCCCAGCAAGCTACAAGTTCATTGTCCCTTTTCCCACAGCCCAGCGCCTCCTCAGCCTCCTCTTACAGGGCCTGTGCAGGGCCATCCGCACAATGGACACATCCTCTGCTAGCGGGAGGGGAGTGGGAAGAGCTGGGATTGGCCTGTCTTGAGAATGAGCTGAAGGAGTGGATTATGGGCGGGGGTGTCCAAGGGGCGCTCACCTGGCCAGGGGCAGAGCCAGGTCTTGAATCTGGGATCCTCCCCTCCCTGCCACTGCAAGCCCTAAGTGATTTCCACTGCAGGGCTGGCTACAAGGTACTGTGCAAAGATCAGAAGAGACTTGGACCCTAGATGTGACTCTGTCTTGCTGTGTGACCTCCAGCAAGTCACCTCACCTCTCCTGTAAAGTTAGGATTGTAGGAAGCCCACCCACTGGGAACCCTGGTGCAGATACAATGAAATAACATTTGGGAACACAGTGTAGTGAGTATGAATCAAATAGCAGCTGCATGCAATCCCTTCATCTGCAAAAGTATAATGTGTACGTGTAATGTACATATTGCAGAGAGGGCAAATGCTGGTTTGTTTCCAGTCTTGCCTCCTGTTTCAGGAGTTTATGCTTAGTCCTGGGAGATAGAAACATCCCCAAGTAAGGTTGAATTCTGGCTCACTCACTTATTGGCTGTGTGACCTTGGGCATGCTCCTTAACCTCTCTGTGCTTCTGTTTTGTCATCTGTAAAATGGCGATAATAATAGTGCTTACCTTGAAGGTCGTTGTGAGTTAATATAGGTTCTAAACAATGCCTGGCACATAGTAAGGTCTATGAAAAGTTTTGTTATTATTACTCTTATGAATACAATGACAAAATATGTAAAATAGGATTTTTCTAAAATAGTCTCAGTTTGAAATATTTTCATCAGTGGCTGCAAATCACCATGTATGGAAGTCCAAGACATTGGCATCTATGCTGCGCCTTGAACACTGCCTTGCCTTTCTAGTAATTGGTCCCCAAAATCCTCAGCTAGTAAGTGAGGAGACTTATCCCTGCCCTTGATGTGCTGTGTGACACTGGGGAGGTTATGTACCCTTTCTGTGCCTTCCTTTTCTTTTCTTTGAGATGGAGTCTCGCTCTGTCGCCCAGGCTGGAGCGCAGTGGCCGGATCTCAGCTCACTGCAAGCTCTGCCTCCTGGGTTCACGCCATTCTCCTGCCTCAGCCTCCCGAGTAGCTGGGACTACAGGTGCCCGCCACCACACCTGGCTAATTTTTTTGTATTTTTTAGTAGAGACGGGGTTTCACCGTGTTAGTCAGGATGGTCTCAATCTCCTGACCTTGTGATCCGCCCACCTCTGCCTTCCAAAGTGCTGGGATTACGGGAGTGAGCCACCGCGCCTGGCCTGTGCCTTCCTTTTCTTGTTTGTGAGAGCAAGGATGGGACGGCCATGTCTCCTAGTACCAGGGAGGCTCCCCCTGCAGAGTGCTGAGGGAAGTGCTGGAGGAGGTGGTTGGCAAACACCTCAGATGCACAGAGCATGCGCCACCCTCCCCGACCGCTTTCTGTACTTGGCATCTAGGCTTGGCGCAGAGCGAGGTGGCCTGGGGCAGAACATGTCCTTTTCGTAGCATGGCGGAAGGCTGTGTACCTGCAAAGCAGCCATGCCCCACCCCCCACCCCTGCCTGGGCACTGCAGGCCCCAGGCATGGTGTCTGTGGGCCCCGCTATCCCCTCCTCTGTGATCTCCCTCCCGTGCCTGCCTGCTGCTGTCTCTCCTGCCACCAGTCCTCTGGCTTCAGTCCTTTGCCCACAGAGTTGGTTTGGGGCATCATGACTGTCCTGGAGCCTCAGGGACCCCCAGGGAAGCTTTGGCTCCAGAACCCAGACCCTCGGGGTTTCTGATTCCAGCTCTGCTCTGTGGCCTTGAGTAAGTGACAGAAGGTCAGCGCCTCACCCTCCTTGCCTGTAAAATGGGGCTGGCGATAGGGCACGTAGTGAGATGAGGCAGGCAGAGGGCCTGCTCTCGACCAGGCCGTGCTTGGGGAGCAGAGCGCTTTGTGGTGGCAGCCATCCAGGTGAACAGGTCTCTGGGAAATCCCAGAGCACATGGCGGCTTGACCGAGTGGGCAGGGAAGGGTCCATCCGTTCGCAGTTCCAGCCCCTCATCTGCCCCACTTGCCTATCTCTGTCCCGCAGTCCATCCATCCCATTTGCTCCCCCTCCCCATAACCATAGCTCTTGACTGACATTCACTCAGCACCTACCACATCCCAGCCTCCGTTTTACGCCCTTGTGTGTATTAAGGCATCCTTACAACAAT
Source organism: Theropithecus gelada (assembly GCF_003255815.1). NCBI lineage: Eukaryota > Metazoa > Chordata > Mammalia > Primates > Cercopithecidae > Theropithecus > Theropithecus gelada. Next base: position 49,057,663 of record NC_037668.1, read on the forward strand.
GCAGTGGCTTCTATTAGATGTGGAGGGGTGAGGTCACCTGCCCTGAGCTGCCCAGCTGGTGAGGGGCAGAGGCAGGATCGGAACCCAGGCAGCCTGGCTCCAGCATCCATCTTCACTGTTGCTGAGCTGTCTCTTCAGCCACCCACCCTCTGACCCCGTCATCCTTCCACCTAGTGACGTTCCCTGGCCACCCGTGCTGGCCTCTGCCAGCCACGGGACTGCTGCCATCAGCAGAGCAGGATTCCAGCTCCCTAGGAGCTCATCGTGGCAAGGGGGTGACAACCCACGATTCTCTAAGGCTCTGATGAATGCCACCAAGGGCTTCACGGCACTGGGCTCTGGGAGCTTGGGGAGGAGCCGAAACTGCTCTCTGGGCTGGAGTAGGGTAGGGAGAGGGCAGGGGGAGGGATTCATTGGTTGGACAGCATGGAACATTCTAGGCTGAGAAGCACGGTGTGCAGAGGTTCGGAGGCTGGGAGCGCTCAGCGGACAGCTGGCTTCTCATCAGAGCCGTAAAGATACAGTGGCTTGGCATCAGGCCTCTGGGGCACTTCTGCATCTGTTTCCTGCCAGGATGGGGTGCTGTCAGCAGCTAGAAGTCTGAGCCTTGCTATATCCCCAGCACTGGCCCACTGCCCTCTAGGGAAGTCCTTCCTTGGATCTGACCTGCAGCCCACTCTGAAACCACCACACATTCCTGCCCAAGCACTTCATCCAGCTCTTCATGACAGCCATAAATAACTTCCTCCAGTAATGAATACAGTCCTAGCCAGCAAGGCTTGCCAGAGATGCTGGGCTTGGTGGAGAGAGGAATTCCATGTCCCGTCCCTATGACTCTGCAGCTGAAATGTTACTGGGTTGGTCTTCAGCAGGGCTCCCTCCCTAGGCAGCTATGCAGGTGCCCCCCAGCCCCTGCCTCATTCCCCATGCCCACCAGGGACACAAGGGTGACTCAGCACTCCTTTCTAGCCACAGCTCCTTGGAAGAGCCCAGAAGGCCCAGCTGAGAGGCTAGGGGATGCTGGCTCCAGGCTGACTCAGTTCCCTGTGAGTGTCTGGTGGGGAACAGCTGGGAGATGCAGGGTCTGCTTGTAGTGGTTCCTCTCACCGGGCAAGGCTTTCCTCCTCTTTGGGCCTCAGTCTTCCCATTTGGACAATGGGATGATCTCTAAGACAAAGTTTCCCAAATGAATCTGCTCAGAAAATGACTTGTTAAAAATATAGCTTCCAGCCAGGCACAGTGGCTCACGCCTGTAATCCCAGCACTTTGGGAGGCCGAGGTGGGCAGATCACGTGAGGCCAGGAGTTCAAGATCAGCCTGGTCAACATGGTGAAACCCTGTCTCTACTAAAAACAAAAATTAGCCAGGGATGGTGGTGGGCGCCTGCAATCCCAGCTACTAGGGAGGCTAAGGCATGAGAATCGCTTGAACTTGGGAGGCGGAGGTTGCAGTGAGCTGAGATCGCGCCACTGCACTCCAGCTTGGGCGACAGAGCAAGATTCCATCCTCCCCACCTTCCCCCCAAAAAAATACAGCTTCCAGCTGGGCACAGTGGCTTATGCCTGTAATCCAAGCATTTTGGGAGGCTGAGGCAGGAAGATCACTTGAACCCAGGAGTTCAAGACTAGCCTGGGCAACATAGTGAGACCCCACCTCTATTTTAAAAATGTAGGTATTAACCAAATGTGGTAATGTATGCCTGTAGTTCCAGCTACTTGGGAGGCCGAGGCGGGAGGATCGCTTGAGGCTGTAGTGAACTGTGATCGTGCTACTGCACTCCAACCTGGGCAACAGGGTAAGACCCTGTCTCAAAACAAAAAATAAAAAATAGCTTCCCAGGCCCTGACCGGGGAGATTCTGACTTAGTAGGTCTGGGGTAGGAGAAGTAGGAATTTATTTAGGGGGTTGTTGTCTCTCTAATCTCTCTTTTTAAACTTGAATATAGTCACATCCCTCCACTAAGCCCTTTTTTCCCCAACATTCCCTTTATTGAAATCTCATCAGCTCCTCCCCAGAAACCTCGTGATATAGACAGAGTAGGGACAATTAGCCCCTCGATAACTTTTCACAAAAGTACAGATGTTTAACTACCTCTCAGGTCACGATAAAAAGCATTTCTGGCTGGGCAGAAATACTGTAGTCCCAGCTACTCGGGAGCCTGAGGCATGAGAAGCGCTCGAACCTGGGAGGTGGAGGTTGTGGTGAGCCGAGATCGCGCCATTGCACTGCAGCCTTGGCGACGGGCGAAACTCCATCTGGAAAAAAAAAAAAAGAACATTTCCATTGCCCCAGGAAGTTCCTTCATGCACTGCCTAGTCAATCCTCCTCCCAAGATAACCACTTGGGAATAAGGCTTTTTCCATAAGCACCTCAAGTGATTTTTGTAGTCCGGGGCATTTGGGAAATCACAAAAGACCTTCCCAGCCCAGACAGTCTGGGACAGTCTGGGGCTGCGTGCTCTAGACCAGGGGCTCCCTAAGGGCAAATACTTGACCCTGTGAGTCCTGCCAGGTACAAGCTGGGGCATAGCAGGTGATGCTTCCTGGGGGCACATCAGTTTATTAGGCTGCATGGTAGAGCCTTGGAGGGTGTCCTTGGAGCAGGCCTGGGGGCTGGATGGGGAAGGCCCCCGGCTGAGCTGATGTGGAGAGAGCTTGGCACAGGGATGTCCCTGGGTAGGTCCCATATGGAGGCCTGTGTAGGGCCTGGCCCAGTGCGTGCCATCGATGTGACCCTGGGCCATCTTCACCACGGTCAACTGGTCCTCCATTTTCTTACCTGTAGAGGGGGACAGCTCTGTCTCACTCTCAGGGTTGTTAATGAGGACACAGCAGGTCAGGTGTGCCACAGTCAGCACCTGGTGCACCGTAGCTCTTGAATGGGAAACCAATGTTAGACGCCGAAGGAAACAGCTTTGGAGGCGCAGGGACTGACCCGGCCTCACACACCTGGGAAGGGTGGAGCCTGGGCTTGGATCAGATTTGCTGGCTGTGTGAAGGTTGACCCAGTGACTTCACTGCTAGGCCTTGGTTTCAAAATGTGGTGACTGAGAGTGGTGCTAAGGCCCTAAGTTTGGGTCACGCTCTCACCGAAGTGAGAACCTGACCAAAAAGGGGGAATTTTAAAACAAAATTATGAGCTGGCTGTGGTGGTTCACACCTGTAATCCTAGCACTTTGGGAGGCCGAGGCAGGTGGATTGCCTGAGCTCAGGAGTTCAAGAACAGCCTGGGCAACATGGTGAAACCCCACCTCTACTAAAAAATACAGAAAATCAGCTGGGCATGATGGCATGCGCCTATGGTCCCAGCTACTCAGGAGGCTGAGGCACGAGAATTGCTTGAACCTGGAAGGCGGAGGTTGCAGTGAGCCAAGATCATGCCACTGCATGCCAGCCCGAGCAACAAAGCGAAACTGTCTCAAACAAAAGCAAAATTATGAGAGGCTATTGTTTGGACTAAACGCATACTCTAGGCCCCAACAGACCAGACGAAACCTAAATAGAGTCACTTGTGCTAAATGTGATATCATCAAACTAAAACTTTAAAAAGAACACATAAATGCTAAAACCAGGTTTGGTTTTGTTTTGTCTTCTTGTAAACAGGACATTCCAACATTTAAAAAAATACCTTCTAACCCTTAAAAAAAAAACCTAAAGTCTTTATTCCCACCTTACAGAACCCACTGTCCTGCTGTTTCCCAGTGGGTTTCAAGACCAAATTAGTACATTTACAATGGTGATAGTGACATCAGTGACTCAAGTTTTGGTCAATATCTCAAAAAAATTTTTTTTTTTTTTCCTTTGAGACAGAGTCTCACTCTGTCGCCCAGGCTGGAGTGCAGTGGCCAGATCTCGGCTCACTGCAAGCTCCGCCTCCCGGGTTTACGCCATTCTCCTGCCTCAGCCTCCCGAGTAGCTGGGAATACAGGTGCCCGCCACCTCGCCCGGCTAGTTTTTTTGTATTTTTTAGTAGAGACGGAGTTTCACCGTGTTAGCCAGGATGGTCTCTACCTCCTGACCTCGTGATCCACCCGTCTCGGCCTCCCAAAGTGCTGGGATTACAGGCTTGAGCCACCGCGCCCGGTCTACAAAATTTAAAAAATAACTAAAAGAAGGGAATTGTTAAATCAAGTCTAGCCTAATGCTGCTTTCTTACATATTTTAAGTTCAGCCTAACGGTTTCTCTGTACATTGTAAACTGTAAGTAATAGAGGTGTAAACAGACCATAGCTTACACTTGTGCCAATCACCAAATTTTTTTTTTTTTTTGGACAGAGTCTCACTCTGTCACCCAGGCTGGAGTGCAGTGTTGTAATTTCAGCTCACTGCAACCTCTACCACCTGGGTTCAAGCGATTCTCCTGCCTCTGCCACCCAGGTAGCTAGGATTACAGGTGCCTGCCACCACGCCCGGCTAATTTTTGTATTTTTAGTAGAGACAGAGTTTCACTATGTTGGCCAGGCTGGTCTCGAACTCCTGACCTCAGGTGATCCACCCTCCTCAGCCTCCCAAAGTGCTGGGATTACAGGAGTGAGCCACCGTGCCCAGCCACCAATTACCAAGTTTTAATCAATCAAATGTAGCCATCTGTTCAAACTGTGTTCAGATGAGACAAGTGCTAAGCTGTAACCAATCTGACTGTACCTCACTTCTGTCTTCTGTACCTCACTTTACTTTTCTGTCCATAAATCTTCTACCAAGTGGCTGCGCTGGTGCCTACTCTGGCTCAGGAGGCTGCCTAATTTGCAGATTGTTCATTGCTGAATTAAACTCTTCTTTTTTTTTTTTTTTTTTTTTTTTTTTTAAGACGGAGTCTTGCTCTGTCGCCCAGGCTGGAGTGCAGTGGCCGGATCTCAGCTCACTGCAAGCTCCGCCTCCCGGGTTTACACCATTCTCCTGCCTCAGCCTCCCGAGTAGCCGGGACTACAGGCGCCCGCCACCACGCCCGGCTAGCTTTCTTGTATTTTTTAGTAGAGACCAGGTTTCACCAGGTTAGCCAGAATGGTCTCAATCTCCTGACTTCGTGATCCGCCCGTCTCGGCCTTCCAAAGTGCTGGGATTACAGCTTGAGCCACCATGCCCGGCCAACTCTTTTTTTATTTTATTTTATTTTATTTTATTTTATTTTATTTTTTATTTTTTTATTTTTATTTTTTTTAAAATTTGATTGAGACAGAGTCTCGTTCTGTTGCCAGACTGGAGTGCGGTGGCACGATCTCAGCTCACTGCAACCTCCAACTCTCTAGTTCAAGCGATTCTCCTGCCTCAGCCTCCTGAGTAGCTGGGATTATAGGCACACATCACCATGCCCAGCTAATTTTTGTATTTTCAGTAGACACGGGGTTTCACCATGTTGGCCAGGATGGTCTCAGTCTCCTGACCTCGTGATCCACACACCTCAGCCTCCCAAAGTGCTGGGATTGCAGGCAACTCTGTTAAATTTAAATCAGCTGAAGTTTTTCTTTTATCAATAGGGCTAATAATCCCCACCCTGCCAGTATCACTAGGATGTTGTGAGGATCTGATGCAATTTGAGTTACGGGAATGTTGAGAAAGAAAAGGGCATAATGGAGTAACAAGATTCGTTTTCCTGTTACGGTGAGGTCAGTGGCCTTTCTGGGGTCAAGAAGAGGGGACTTTCCTTGGCACCAAGAGGGTAAAAGTGTCTCCCCCTGACCTTGGGTATTTTGTGCCATGGGATCTGAGGTGTACCAGGAGGCAGGAAGCATGATTGGAAAAGGCCTGGTCTAACGGTGCACAGCGGTGCCTGTGTCACGTGGCTTGACCTCTCTGGGCCGTTTCTGACTCTGTGAGATGGGAATCATAACCACTCCCTGACTTCATGGGATGTTTTGGGAGAGACTGGATCTGGGTGGGGGGAACAATTTTGGAAGCAGAAAAGACCCCTCCGTGCTGGCAACAGCTCGTCCACCTCCGGCCTGTGTGTGCTGCCTCCTGGGTGACCGCTGGCTTTAGGCCAGCGCCTGGCAGGGCTTGACTAAAGCCTCCCTAGGCTGCTGCTATCTCAGTTCTGAGCTACAGGCCGTGGAGACCAGCAGATTTGGGCTTAAATCCCGGCTCCACCATTGCACCTCTGAGCCTCTGTTTCTCTGCAAATGGGGATACTAGTCTCTAGCCCAGATGGAGCCTGGTACACAGTAGGTGCTCAATAAGAGCAGTTTGTCTTCTTCTGAACATGGGTGCATCCCTCTGGCTGGGGTAAGCACCAACTCAGATTTCTGGGTTCATAGATGGGCTGGAGCAGCTGCTACTGTTAAGGGAAAACCTCTGCTACTAGCCAAGGGGTTCCCTTCCTTCTGTGTTTTTACCCCACAGGGCACCTGGCACAATGTCTAGTACATAGTAGGTGCTTTGTCTACACTGGCTGGTCAGTTACCTCCAAGCTGTCAGAAACTATGTCTGTCCTGTTCCCGACTGTTTCCCTAGAACCTAGCACAGAGATACCCAGCAGGAGCTCCGTAGGTATTTGCGAGTGAGGAATGAATGAACAAAGTTGAATGAACAAGCATCGGGTCCTCCCCTGGGGCTCAAATGGGAGAGGGGAGCTTCGTAGCCTGCTCCCCCTCCCACCCCAGCACCCCATTTCATCCCGCCTGACTAATCCACAAAGATTAACTTAGGGATAAAGCAGGTCACGGCCACTGACCCAGGGCTTTGGAGCTAGTGTGACCGACTGTGCGTGGGGCGTAGTGGCCGCTCCCAGGGGCCCTTTTCGCCTCAAGATGGCCCTCCTGTCCCCCATCCTGGATGTGGTCCTCATGGTGGCCCTCAGCCTCCTCCTTCTGGGGCTGGCCCTGGGCCTCCTTTGTTTCTTCACTTGCCGCCTGGCCAGGCCACTCAGGTAGGGGAACTCACCTGGCCTGACTCCCCACCGCTGCCAAATACCCCGCCCTAAGCTCGTTTGGCTTCCCTTATTCTTGTGGGATGGAGCCAGCGGGGCACTCGTCTCTCTTACTCTTCATGATGGGGAAACTGAGGCCTGAAGAGGTTGAGCCCTGGAGTCAGCCTGGGCTTGAATGGAGTGTGGTCAAAGACTAGCCAGACCCTCTGCTCGGTTTCCTAAACTACAAAACGGGGGCTGTTCATCCTTATTGTGAGATCAGGGATGTAAACAGCATGGGGCTGAGTGTGACATGAGGGCCGAAGAAATGGTAGTGACACGTTTGTCCCGTTCTTCTATCATTTGCCCCAGATCTTCTGAGATGCAGCCCAGGGCTGGCTTTTTGCCCCGCTCCAGGATGCTCCCGGGCCCTCTGCCCAGATTGCTGAATCAGTCCTCAGAGCCAAGGCCGGCCTGGCCCCTCAGCCCCCTCCACTGCACTGCCAAGTAGCTGCTCTTCTGGAGCCACAGCCTAGCCGGGGCTTCTATAATCAGGCTACAGAGGAGCCAGGAGCCTGGCAGAGAAGGGAGGGAGGGGGTGGCGATGGGGCTGACACACACCCGGAGGCCCCATTTTAAGCTGGCAGGACATTGGCGGAGGGTGGTGGGCGGCCGGGGCCCCCGCAGCCCCAAACTGGGCCCCTCCACTTCCAGGGCTGCCAGAGAGCAGCCAGGAGCCTCTGCGAGGGGGAGGGGTCTGAGGGGTGGGGCCAGCAGGGAGGCTCTGGGTTCTGAAGGCTTTCCCAGGTCCCCACCCCCTCCTTGTCCTGAGCAGAGGCTATGGGAGAAGGCACCTGCCTCCAGGCCAAGCCTATCTCAATGTGTATCCCTGGGGCCAAAATTCAGAGCATCCCAGCCTGAACTGGTGGCACTTACGAAACTGCTGCCATGTGCAAGCGCTCGGGATGCAGAGATGGCTAAGATGATGGTCTTTACGCTCATGCAGTTTCAGGCTAGCAGGGAGGAGAGACAAACCAATAACCGAAAGAATAATCATGTGGGGCTGGATGAGCCTTTTGGAGTTCCCGGGTCACTCTACACTTTTCTTTTTCTGTATTCACTCACCTGTTTTGGACCCTAGGTGCAGACAGAGTGGGATGCATTATCTCTCTTAGCATATGACATACCCAAATGAGCTCTCAGTTCTTGTTTCATTTATTCATTTTTTCCTTTGTCCCCGCTCCCTGCCTCCCCACTGCCATTCCCACAGCTCCCCGAAGTCCCTATGCTAATGTACGTAATATGGCCTTGGATTTGTAAGTGTCCTTGTGTGTTACACAGTGTTCTGTCCGTGGGAGTGGTTTGTACTTACGTATACTGCGTTTGATTCTTTACATTCATCACTTGGTCCTCTGCCTTTAGACTCCACCATGCTGCTGTTTTTTTTTGTTTGTTTGTTTTTTGTTTTTTTTTTGTTTTTTTTTGAGACGGAGTCTGGCTCTGTCGCCCGGGCTGGAGTGCAGTGGCCGGATCTCAGCTCACTGCAAGCTCCGCCCCCCGGGTTTACGCCATTCTCCTGCCTCAGCCTCCCGAGTAGCTGGGACTACAGGCGCCCGCCGCCTCGCCCGGCTAGTTTTTTGTATTTTTTAGTAGAGACGGGGTTTCACCGTGTTCGCCAGGATGGTCTCGATCTCCTGACCTCGTGATCCGCCCGTCTCGGCCTCCCAAAGTGCTGGGATTACAGGCTTGAGCCACCGCGCCCGGCCCATGCTGCTGTTTTGACGTCTAGTTTTAATACCACTGCCACACAGACATGGCCTCCACCACTCCTTACTAATTTATTTCGCTAGTTGTGTACAATGAGGCTGCCCCAGCTCCTCACCATCATAAGCCAGCATTAAAAGAAGTTTGCCAAAGCTTTCTCCAGTGAGTATGATGGTTTCTGCAGGTTTTTGGCATAAAGCCTTTATCAGATTAAAGAAATTCTTTTCAATACCCCTCTCCCTTGATGAGCGCGTCAAATTTCATCAGGGTGTTAACCGCCACCTCTGTGCCTGTGATTCCCAAATTTTTACCTCTAACCCAGACTTCTTTCTCAAATGCCAGACTCAAATATTCAGCTGCCTCTTTAGTGTCTCCACTTCTAAAAGACATCTCCAACTCAACATGTCCAAAAACAAGTTCCTGATTGTCGCCACAAAATCTACTCCACCTCACGCCTCAGAAGACCACCCCAAATGCTGAAAGGCTGAATGCTTTTTTCTTTTTCTTTTTCTTTTTTTTTTTTGAGATGGAGTCTTGCTCTGTCGCCCAGGCTGGATTGCAGTAGTGCAATCTCGATCTCAGCTCACTGCAAACTCCACCTCCCGGGTTCAAGCGATTCTCCTGCTTCAGCCTCTCAAGTAACTGGGATAACAGGTGCACACCACCATGCCCGGCTAATTTTTGTATTTTTAGTAGAGAGAGTTTCACCATGTTGGCCGGACTGGTCTCAAATGCCTGACCTTAAGTGATCCACCCGCCTCAGCCTCTCAAAGTGCTGGGAGTACAGGTGTGAGCCGTCGCGCTTGACTCAGTAGTATTTTTATGTACTAGTAATGAACAATTTCAGAAACATTGCCATTTACAATAGTTCCCCAAAAAGCGAAATTCATAGGTATAAATCTGGATTCAGAGTCCAGAGTACTAACCATTACACGATGGAACCTATAGGTATAAACCTAACAAAACATATCCAAGATCTACAGGCGGAAGACTACAGAGTGCTGATAGAACTGAAGAACTCTGACTGAATGAGTGGGCGACTCCACGTGCTAGAGACGTAAACCCTCCCACATTGGTCTGTGGATTTAATACTATACCTATCAAAAACACAGTGGTGGAGGACAGATCAGGGATCGCCAGGTTTAGGGATGGGCGGATTGTGTAACTATAAAGAACGCAAGGGAGATTTTTAGGGTGGCAGAGCTGTTCTGGGTCCTGATGGTGATGGTGGTGGTTACATGAATCTATCCATGTGTCAAACATCAGAACCCTCATTTTACACTTGGGAGCAACAGAAATCCCTCCCTCTGGAGGAGGTGACTGATGGTAACCTGATTGCTAATTCCAGAATCAGGAACCCTGTGGTCAGGTTTCTGCTCTGCAACTTCCTGTCGGTAACCTTGGGCAAGTCACTTGTCCTTCCAGAGCCTTGGTTTTCTCATCTGTAAAAGGAAATGATAGGTCCTTTTCTGTCCACTACATAGTTTATTAGTGAAACATCATGGTGACATTCTTTATAAACTATGGAGTGCAGTACATAGGCTTGCTTTCATTTTGTCGGTGTCCTTTATAGATTGTTCATATAAGCTCCCAAAGAGTAGTATTTGTTTTATTGAAATAAAACACACGTAGAGAAAAATGTGTGCATTATACATTGACAGCTGAACCCACCGTGTAACCAGCACCCACCCACCCAGATCAATCATAAACAGAACCGCACCAGCACCCCAGCAGCCCCTTCCCGTTTCCATACCCTCCACGTGGAGCCTCCATTCCGTTTCCCAACACCCTGGGTTAGTTTTTATACTTTCTATCATCGGAATCACACTGTAAGTGCTCTTGGTTTTAGCTTCCTTTGCTCAAACTTAACTTGTGGGATTCATTCATGTTGTGAGGAGCTGGGGGTCATCCATTCTCCTTGCTGTCTGTGGTGATTTCTGTGTTGTGAACACACACAATGTATCATCCAGCCTGCCGTAGATGGAGGCCGTTTTGAAGCCATTATGAACAGGGCTGATGTGCACATTCTGCTGGAGAGAAACGGGTCCCAGGGCGCAGGTCGGATGATCAGCTTTGGTAGTCCTGCCGGTTTTCCCATGCGCTGTGCCGGTCTACACTCCAACGGCGGGCGGACCTTCCGGTAGTTACGGACCTTCACGAACTCTTGGACTTTCCTGCACACACAGAGGAGAGAATTTTGGATGGCTCTTCCCTTCCCCCCACCTCTTTCCTTAGGGCATTGACGTTCAACTGATGTAAATATTTACTGTGCCAGGCACTAGGAGTGCAGAGACAAACAAGACAAAGTCCTCACTCTTAGAAGCTCCCGGTGAGGCGGCTGAGATGGCCCAGGAAAGAATTATATTACCGTCGAAAAGGGAGGTATTACCTTCAAAACGCGATGTTTGAGGTGGCATGAAGCTCAGTGGTGTTATATTGGAATGAGTGACCATCCTGGAGGCTTCCTGCAGGAGGTGACTTCGTTTTTTTAAGTGATTTTAAATAATAGTTTAATGTATTAGTATTTTGTATTCAGTTAATAACAGTTTTCTGATTTTAGGATTTGCTATAGAAATGTTGGGAAACCTTAAAGTAGAACAAAAAAAAAATGTAGAAATCATCTGAAATTCCAAATTCTACCACTCCCTCACAGTTAAGTGCTGTTAGATGTTAGGTGTGGAGTATTTCCTTTTAATTTCCACTCTGCACCGCCACCCCCAGCCCCTACCCCAGAGCCCTCACTTCTGGCACTGGAGCGCAGCTTGCATGTTTTTAAGGCTGAGTCAAGATCCCTTCTTCTCGTGGTAGTGGTTTCTTTTTCTCTCTTTCTCTCTTTCTCTCTTTCTCTCTCCTCTCCTACTCTCCTTCCTTCCTTCCTTCCTTCCTTCCTTCCTTCCTTCCTTCCTTCCTTCCTTCCTTTTCTCTCTCTCTCTTTTCTTTTACTGTATTTTTAAATTAAAAAGAAAATCTTGAACGGGCATGGCATCTCACGCCTGTAATCCCAGCACTTTGGGAGGCTGAGGCAGGCAGATCACCTGAGGTTGGGAGTTCGAGACCAGCCTGACCAACATGGAGAAAACCCCATCTCTACTAAAAATACAAAATTGGCCAGGCATGGTGGCGCAAGCCTGTAGTCCCAGCTACTCGGGAGGCTGAGGCAGGAGAGTTGCTTGAACGCCGGAGGCGGAGGTTGCGGTGAGCCGAGGTTATGCTGTTGCACTCCAGCCTGGGCAGCAAGAGCAAAAACCCGTCTCAAAAAAAAAAAAAAAACAAAAGAAAAAGAAAAAATCTTTTTCCTTTGAGCTGGAGCTGCAAAGAGAAGAATTTTTAAAAAGAAAATCTATAAAAATTAAAATACAAAAATTTTTCTTAGACACAGGGTCTCGCCGTGTTGCTCAGGCTGGTCTCCAACTCCTGGCCTCAAGCGAACTTCCTCCAACCTCACCTTCCCAAGTAGCTGGGATTACAGGCATGTACCACCATGCCTGGCTTTTTTTCTTTAAACAACTTTTAAAAAATGTTTTATTTTGTTTTTACTTAACATATAATTGTACTAGAGTAGTGTCTTATCTGTCACAACACTTTTCTAATGGTAGAGTGTGTGTTACTGCCGTTTCCCACAACAAATGGTGTCATATCTTGGTCTTGGTTGAAGCAATAACATTTCTCAGTGAAACTCTTGCCATTTAAAATTCTTCGTCTTGTAACTCACGCGCAACAGGGTTAGTACATTTCTCAGCTGCCAGTGAGGTTGTTCGTTGTGATTTAACAGGATGACCACAGTGTAAAAACATTCTTATGCCATTAATACACGCTTGTTTTAGGCTACTTGGAAAATTCAAAAACCTAAAAAAAAGAGGAAATAATCATTTATAGTCCTACCACCCAGAGAAAACCACAGTTAATGTTTTGGTGTATTTCCTTCCAGTTTTTTATTTTCCACCTAAACTCTTCAATTACAATCCAACTTTTTTTTTTTAAAAAAACCATGTTTTAAAAAAAGTATAAAGATAATACTGTATCTCAGCACAAAAGAAAATTTTGGAAATGCAGAAAAGACAATGGAAAAGAAAAATCAGTTGTCTGTGATGTCACCACCCAGAAATAGCCACGCTTCCAGCCAGTCTTTTCACATATGTGACTCCTACCGTTTTTATATCTCTTACCATAAACGACAAGCTCTAGAAGAGAATGTAGCAAATGCAGGGGTCCTGAAAGAAGGGGTGCACGCTTTGTTTTGTCCCTGATGTTCCTGGGGCACAGGTAATTAAAAGGCTGAAGACCGAGTGCTCTAGAACAGGGCTTCTCAAGGTGTGGTCCGCAAAGCAGCAGCCTCTCCTGGGAGCTTATTGGAAATACAATCGGAGCCTCGCGGGTGGGCCGGGAATCTGTTGTAACAAGCCTTTGGGGGAATTCAGATGCTTGCTCTCTTTACAGTTTGAGAAACACTGCACCAGAAGACTGGACTCTGGGAGGTTGGGGGCTTCAGATGAATTGAAAGTGGAAATTCATTTAGGAAATGGGACGGAACCGCTTTGCAGCATGGAACTCGTTGATACCGACACAACTGTTTGCGTGGTTCAGCTTCCTGAGACAGGGACCACCTGGGTTTGGCATCCCAATGTCTAGCCCCATGCCTGGTCTGTAATAGGTGCTCACCGAATACTTGATGAATGAATCAAGGAATGACTAAGTGAGTGAAAAAGGGATTTCTAGAGCCGTGCCCCACATGCCTCTTTTTCTCTTTTTTAAATTTCTAGGATTGGAACATCAGTTAACATCTGACCACTGCCAGCCCACCCCCTCCCACCCGCGTCGATCGCATCTCTGGGCTCCAGGGATAAAGCAGGTCTTGGAGTACACCATGATTTCACCATTCGTAGTACTGGCCATTGGCACCTGCCTTACCAACTCCTTAGTGCCAGGTATGCTTGGGGACACAGGTGGAGGGATGGGGTAGGGTGAGGGCAGTGTCTATGTTCAAGGTCCCAGAACCATGCAAAGTATTTAAGAGCTGAAAACAGTGTTCAGAGCAGGAAACCTCAACCCTGCTACTTGCATGTGTTAATCGGATAGGTCACTCTTTTCCTATATATATATATTTTATTCTTTCTTTCCTTCTTACCCTTCCTTCCTTCCTTCCTTCCTTCCTTCCTTCCTTCCTTCCTTCCTTCCT
>NC_037668.1:49071452-49113046 GCF_003255815.1 Theropithecus gelada
CCTTCCTTCCTTCCTTCCTTCCTTCCTTCCTTCCTTCCTTCCTTCCTCCCTCCCTCCCTCCCTCCCTCCCTCCCTCTCTCCCTCCCTCCCTCTCTTTCTCTCTCTTGCATCCCTGTGAAGAGACCACCAAACAGGCTTTGTGTGAGCAACAAGGCTGTTTATTTCACCTGGGTGCAGGCGGGCTGAGTCCGAAAAGAGAGTCAGCAAAGGGAGATAGGGGTGGGGCCGTTTTATAGAATTTGGGTAGGTAAAGGAAAATTACAGTCATGGGGGTTGTTCTCTGGCGGGCAAGAGTGGGGGGTCACAGGGTGCTCAGTGGGGGAGCTTTTTGAGCCAGGAAGAGCCAGGAGAAGGAATTTCACAAGGTAATGTCATCAGTTAAGGCGAGGACCCGCCATTTTCACTTCATTTGTGGTGGAATGTCATCAGTTAAGGCAGGAACAGGCCATTTAAATTTCACTTCTTTTGTGATTCTTCAGTTACTTCAGGCCATCTGGATGTATATGTGCAGGTCACAGGGGATATGATGGCTTAGCTGGGGCTCAGAGGCCTGATGCTTTCTTTCTGCGACAGAGACAGAGTCTCACACTCTGTCACCCAGGACGGAGTGCAGTGACGTGATCTCAGCTCACTGCAGCCTTCGCCCCCCAGGTTCAAGTGATCCTCCTGCCTCAGCCTCCCGAGTAGCTGGGATTACAGACGTGCACCACAACACCTGGATAATTTTTGTATTTTTATTAGAGATGGGGTTTCATCATGTTGGCCAGGCTGATCTCGAACTCCTGACCTCAAGTGATCTGCCCGCCTTGGCCTCCCAAAGTGCTGGGATTACAGACGTGAGCCACTGTGCCCAGCCTTTTCCCTTTTATATTATACTATTCTTTGATTGGGGTTTCTGTTCTTTCTTTTATCTTTGATAATTTGAAATATAATGAATCCTATGGACTCTTCCGAGTCTTGGTCCGCTGTGTCTCCTGTCGGTTTTGTCTGCTCATTCTCCCTCATGGGATCGCACATTTTCTTGTCATTTGTAGTTCTCACTAGTGAACTCATCTTCAACAGGAGTTTTTTGTTTTTCTGTTGGAGACTCACGCGGAAGTGTTTCCACAGCGTGGCATGGTGTTTTCAGGACATGAGGGGTTCAACTAATTCTAGGCCAGTTTTTATGTTAATTTCTTGGTTTGCAATTCTTACACTATAAATTCAGATCCCCACTTAGACCTGGCTCAGATTTGGACTTGAATTCACATTTCTTATGAATGACTGTCTTTCTCTGTCCCTTCCATAGCTCCAAGGCAAAATGTGTACCTTTAAACGGCTTCGGCAGGCCTGGTGTGGTGGCTCACGCCTGTAATCCCGGGGCTTTGGGAGGCTGAGGTGGGAGGATCGCTTGAGTCCGGGAGTTTGAGGACAGCCTGGGCAACATAGTGAGACCTCCATCTCTAAAAACAAACAAACAAACAAACAGCCGGGCACAGTGCTGCATGCTTGTAGTCCTAGCTACTTGGGAGGCTGAGGTGGGAGGATCACTTGAGCCCAGGATTTCAAGATTATGGTGAGCTATAATCAAATTACTCCAGCCTGGGTGACAGAGTGAGACTCTGTCTCTTAAAAAGAAACCAGCTTCTGGCTGGGCATGGTGGCTCACGCCTGTAATCCCAGCACTTTGGGAGGCTGAGGTAGGTGGATCACTTGAAGTCAGGAGTTTGAGACCAGCCTATCCAACATGGCAAAACCCCATCTCTACTAAAAATACAAAAATTAGCCGGGTGTAGTGGCACACTCCTGTAATCCCAGCTGCTTGGGAGGCTGAGGCAGGAGAATCACTTGAACCCAGGAGGCAGAGGTTGCAGTGAGCCGAGATTGCACCACTGCACTTCAGCCTGGGCAACAGAGCAAGACTCCGTGTCAAAAAAGAAAAGAAACCAGCTTCAACCTGAATCTGTACCTGGCCTGCTGTCCCAGGCATTCCTCTCAGTATCAGCTCCTGTGGGCCCCTCTGGTTTTAGATTCCTTTATCAGTGCTGCCTCCTGAGGATTTTCCTTTCCCCTTTTCTTCCTTTTTCAAGCTATGTGCTATTTTTTTCCCCAGCATTTCTGTATCTGGAGCTGCAGGAGAGCCTTCCTCGGCTCAGTCCATTATGTGGCTAGAAGTCCCCACTTGCCTTCCCTGCACCCCAGTGTTTCCATCTCTCCAGTGGGGATGAGAGTTCCTCCCGCTTAGTGCCATCACAGGAATCACATGGGATAGTCACAGTGTCTGGCAAGGAGTGGATGCTCAGTGAGTGTTGGTCTCTTCTCTTAGGACGGCTATATTTCAGCAGATGAGGAGATGGGGTGCAATGGGGCACCGAGCCTGAGCCGATGGGCTCTCAGGCCATTGCCTCTGAGACCCCGTGATGCCAGCTGCATCCCTGGGGGACCAAGGTCACTCTGGCACGGGGTCCCTGCCTTCTCAGCACTTACAGCCCACCTGGGTGAAAGATGAACTAATGGATGAAAAGGGAAAAGGTGAAAAAGTGACAACATGAAAACTCTTCACGGCTGGGTGCGGTGGCTCACGCCTGTAATCCCAGCACTTTGGGAGGCCAAGGTGGGCGGATCACGAGGTCAGGAGATCGAGACCATCCTGGCTAACACTGTGAAACCCTGTCTCTATTAAAAAAAAAAAATACAAAAAATTAGCGGGGCATGGTGGCGGGCGCCTGTAGTCCCAGCTACTTGGGAGGCTGAGGCAGGAGAATGGTGTGAACCCGGGAGGCGGAGCTTGCAGTGAGCTGAGATCATGCCACTGCACTCCAGCCTGGGCGACAGAGCGAGACTCTATCTCAAAAAAAAAAAAAAAAGAAAGAAAGAAAAATCTTTAAACGTTCAGCAATTCAACTTTTTGTATCTGCTGTCGCCAGGCTGGAATGCAATGGCACAATCATGGCTTACTATAGCCTCAAACTCCTGGCCTCAAGCAATCCTCCCACCATGGCCTCCAAAAGTGCTGGGATTACAGGCATGAGCCACTACTCCAGCCTTCTTTTTTTTCTTCAGTTAGGTATAACTTACAGAAAAAGGCACTGATCTTAAATACATAGCATGAAAAATTTCTGACATATATTTATACCTGTGTCACCACCACGCAGATCAAGACAGAACATTTCTGGTCATGGGGCATCTGTGAGCTTCCCTGTGCCAACCCCCTCCCAAAGCCAGAGGAGATGCCCAGGCTTACACTGGTCACCAGAGACTCACTTTGCCCATTTTGAGCTTCATAGAAATGGAATCATACAGTATGTACCGATCAGTGCCCTTTCCCCGGCATTCTATCATGAGCATTTGCGCATATCATTTAGTAGTCTCCAGAAACAATGGCCTCTTGGAATCCAGTTGTCCAGAGCCATCGTTGCTTAAACCAGACTCCAAACCCTTCTCAGGGATAGGCCCTGGGTGGCTCTGGTGAAAAAGACAAGGACTCTGCCCTCATGGGACTCCAATCTAGAGAGAACAAGCCCTCGACCGAGCAGGGGACCTGGTGGCAGAGCCTGGGCTGAACAAGAGCAACAGGTGTGGGGCAGGCTGATGTCAGCCCGGCCCCGGGACTCCAAGCTGTTAAGGCAGGGACAGGTTGTCGGCGGTCAGGGTGGGTGGAAGGTCTTCACCACCCAATGGCAGCCAACTGGCCAAAGAGGCTCTATGACCAACAGCACCGTGGGGTGTTTTGAGGAAGGCAGGAGGGAGGTTGGAACCATCCTGGGCCTGGGGGACCTCCGAGCAAAGCCCTTGGCCCCAGCCTTGCCCAGACTTTATCTCATGTCATCCTAGAACTACTCGTGGATAGCTACGGGTCTCCCATTTCCTGGGGCGGAAACTCTTGTCCAAAGGCACCCTGTCGGGCAGAAGGGCCAAGGTGCTCCCGATTCCCAGTGGGGACTGCTTGGGGATGTCTGAAATTGATGCCCTCAGCAGACACTTCCAGAAGAGAGAGGGTGGACCTGGGGCTGTCAGGGTGAAGGCAGTGGGCTGAGGGATTGGAGTGGTGGCGACGTAAGGGGAGGCCTCTTGGGGAGGGGTGTTGGGGTGTGCTTGGATCCAAGGCTAGAGGTGCATTGCAGCATCGTGCCCGCTTCTCGCCTGTGCTGTCATAGGCTGGGGCAGAGCCACGGCAACGCGTGAGTTTCCAGTTCTCCCACTGGGGCCCTGATCTCAGGCTCTCCATTTCCTAATGTGGAGGAGACACTGGTGCCCACCCACCAAGGCAGTTGGGAGGAATAAGAGAAGCCGTGTTGGGGGCCCCTGGCATCTCGCCCGGAGCCGGTGCGTGTGTGCGGAAGGAGGGCTGTTCTTCACCCACCCCACCCCAAGAGCCAGGCACATGTTGGAGCTGGGCCAAAAGATGAGAATTGTGTCCCCAGCCCACAGACATGCTACATGGCCTTGGACAAGACCCTCCCACTCCTCCTGATCTCGCTTCCCATTCTGTGCAGTGGGAGGCCTCAAAAGAGGAAGCCGCTAGGGAGCCTCCTCTCTAGGCTTCCGACCAGATCTGATAGGGCCCCGGGACAGAGAGGGGCCCCGCAGACTCTGGGAGGGACTCTAGCTCTCATAGCCAGGATCCTGGTCCAGCCCTGGAGATGGGATAATGGGGGTAGGAGGCAATTTTTGAGCCTCTCCTATGGGTCAGGTGTGTCACTTGCCTTATTCAGCCCAGTCCTTAGAGTGACCCTGAGGGGATGGTGCCAGCAATGTCATTTGACAGGGGAAGAGACTGAGGCTCAGGGAGGTGACATAGCTAGTACTTGGAGCAACTGGGGTTTTTTTTGTTTGTTTTTGAGACAGAGTCTCTCTCTCTTGCCCAGGCTGGAGTGCAGTGGCGTGATCTCGGCTCACTGCAACCTCCGCCTCCCGGGTTCAAGCAATTCTCCTGCCTCAGCCTCCTGAGTAGCTGGGACTACAGGTGCACACCGCCACATCTGGCTAATTTTTCGTATTTCGGTAGAGATGGGGTTTCACCATGTTGCCCAAGCTGGTCTTGAACTCCTGAGCTCAGGCGATCCGCCTGCCTTGGCCTTCCAAAGTGCTGGGATTACAGGCGTGAGTCACCACGCCCGGCAGCTGGGGTTTTAGTTGAGGTCTGTCTGGCACTAAAGCTGTGGATTCGTTGCTGGGCACACACACGTGAGAAAGAGGGAGAGAGAAAGAAGTGTTCTTAGTTCTCATTTTATCTCAAAACCATAAAGCCCCATCCAGAAGTCATTATCAGCCAAGAGGGATGGAGGCAGGTGATGAGAGATGCAGAATGTCATCCTTGATAACTAATCTAGAACTAACAAGAGTGAGATCACCTGGCTCCTTTGAATTTGACACATTAAGCAAAAGGCAAGCTTCGCTTTCCAGCACTGCTATTAACTCTGCCACCAAGTCAGGCTCCTGCTGAGCCTACTTTAATGAATAAGCTAAGCAGAGTTTATAATTGATGGCTGGCTACATCAGGGGACCCCTGCTGCTGGAAGGAGTTTATTGAATAGGTTAAACATTACTCTCTTAATTGTGCTAGCACAATTCATTTGCTGCCTTAGCAGCTCATCTCCCTACTGGGTAGAAGGAATGAGCATGGGCTTTGGAGCCAAGCCCAGCCCTGCCAGTGTCTGTCTGTGCTGCATGGCCTTGGGCAAGTCGCTCGTTGTCTCTGAGCCTTGGTTTCTTCATTCTGAGATGTGAGCGGAAGACCCCAGGGTCCACGGGCTTTTCTGGAGGATCTGGATGGCACATATTTATAAACCACAGGTGTGTTGTCTGGGGGCACAACTATTGCACCCTCCTCCAAGTTCAGGCATTCCAGCCTGAGCAATCAGAAGTGGGGGGATCTGTATGTCTGGAGATGGGAGGCTGTCCTCACCCTGCCAAGTAACTGTCTCTCTCTCTGTTTAGAGAAAGAGAAAGACCCCAAGTACTGGCGAGACCAAGCGCAAGAGACACTGAAATATGCCCTGGAGCTTCAGAAGCTCAACACCAACGTGGCTAAGAATGTCATCATGTTCCTGGGAGATGGTGAGGCCCGGGGGCCTGTGGGGGCAGGGGGTGGGGAGACAGGACACCTAGCTAGGAGCCCAGGGAGCCAGGCTGAGTTGAAGGGGGCTGCGTTGAAGGGGCTAGGGGCTCGGGAGGAAGGGTGTTTAAAAGGATGAGGGGCCAGGCTGTGGATTCAAGAGGCCTGCTCTGCCAGCTAGCCCCCTGAGGATCTGGGAGGTAAGGGAGAGAGGGGCTACTCCCTGACATTTACAGAGCCATGCCCGGTGCCAACTGCCCGAGCCTGCCTTGGTACCAAACTAGAGAACTTCTGGGTACCCAAGTAGGCTGATTGGAGAGGCAGGAGCACGAGAGACTGAGGCCCCCACTCCCCACCGCAGGGATGGGCGTCTCCACAGTGACGGCCACCCGCATCCTCAAGGGTCAGCTCCACCACAACCCTGGGGAGGAGACCAGGCTGGAGATGGACAAGTTCCCCTTCGTGGCCCTCTCCAAGGTGAGCCCCATCCCCAAGCCCAGTTCAGGTCTGTATAACCAGCATCCCCAAGCCCAGGTCCGGTCTGTATAACCAGTATCCAGGTCGAGCATCCCAACATGACAGCAGCCAGAGGTCCCCTGACCCCCCTCCATGCCCAAGCTCACTCCCCACCTGCAGCAGCCACCCTCCTGACTTCTGACACCATAGCATCACTGTGCCTGCGTGTGTGTGTGTGTGTGTGTGTGTGTTTAGAGAGAGGGTCTTGCTCTGTTGCCCGGGCTGCAGTGCAGTGGTGCAGTCATAGTTCACTGCAGTCTTCAACTCCTGGGCTCCAGCCATCCTCCCACGTCAGCCTCCTGAGTAGCTGGGACTACAGGTGTGCACCACCACATCTGGATAATGTTTTAATTTTTTTGTAGAGATGGGGATCTCTAATTCTTGGGCTCAAGCGATCCTCCAGCCTTGGCCTCCCAGTCTTGGGATTATAGGCGTGAGCCACCATACCTGGCCTGTATATGCTTTTTACTTTTTTTTTTTTTTTTTTGAGACAGTCTTACTCTGTCTTCCAGGCTGGAGTACAGTAGCATGACCTCAGCTCACTGCAACCTCCGCCTCCTGAGTTCAAGTGATTCTTCTGCCTCAGCCTCCCGAGTAGCTGGGATTACAGGCACGCACCACCATGCCCAGCTGATTTTTGTATTTTTAGTCGAGACGGGGTTTCAACCTGTTGGCAAGGCTGGTCTCGAACTCCTGACCCCAGGTGATCCGCCCACGTGGGCCTCCCAAAGTGCTAGGATTACAGGCATGAGCCACCGTGCCTGGCCTGTATACGCTTTTGCATGAAGTTCTAGGTCATTCATTCTTTTCTGAGGTGGTTCGTGAAGTTAATTAAGCTGTAGGCATACCTCAGCTACACTTTGGGTTTGGTTCCAGACCACTGTAATAAAGCAAATATTGTAATGAAGCAAGTCACACATTTTCTGGTTTCCCAGTGCATATAAAAGTTATGTTTGCACCCTACAGTAGTCTTTTAAGTGTAGGACAGCATTATGTCTAAAAAAACATATATACCTTAATTTAAAAATATGCTATTGCTAAAAAACACTAATGAAGTGAGCCATGTTGTTGGAAAAAATAATGTTGATGGACTTGCTTGACACGGAGTTGCCACAGATCTTCAATTTGTAGCAAACACAGTGTCTGTGGAGTACACTAAAATGAGGTATGCCTGTACTGACCTAGGTTGTTCAAGGCAGTGTGCACTGCCGGGTAGCTATTGTTATTGGTGGTGGTGATAGTGGCATTATGTAATAACCTCCACACCCTGGGTCAGGCCCCAGGCTCACTTCTGGGGGAGTAGCGGGGACTGTGGTGCCTTCTGTGCCTTCAAGGCGCTCTCAGGCTGGTGGGGAAGGGAGACAGGCAAATAGTTTCGGGGTCTCTGCTAAACATCTGGATGTAGGGCAACCCTGTGAGGGTGGCCATAGGGCAGGTGGCAGAGAAATCAGAGCTGGTCTTAGCCCCACCCTTCCCTTCCCCAGTCCCCCTCCCCTCACTTTCACTATCCTATCCCTAGGAGCCCCACTCCTTCAAGAAGGCCCCTCCCTCTCCCTTCTCCAGGACTCCCCTGCTCCCCAACCCCTCACTGGCTCCTGCAGCCCCAGGCCCAGAGAGAGGCCACTGCTGACCCCACCTGAGCCCCACTCCTCTGCCGGACACTTCTCCGTACTTTGGAGAGCTGGGGTCCCGCCCCAGTGCTGCCAGGGTGCAGGGAATGACGGCAGGAAGCAGGCAGATAGGTAGTCCTGTGGCTCTTGGGGGCTTCAGTGGGCCTGATCAAGGCTATGGGGTCCTCTCTGGTTCTTCACGCCCCAGTCCCCATGGTGTGAGTGGAGGCGGGGTGGGTGGCTGTAGGGGCGAAGTCCTGGCCATCTCCTGACCCTCCTCTCCCACCTGCAGACGTACAACACCAATGCCCAGGTCCCTGACAGCGCCGGCACCGCCACTGCCTACCTGTGTGGGGTGAAGGCCAACGAGGGCACCGTGGGGGTAAGCGCAGCCACCGAGCGTTCCCGGTGCAACACCACCCAGGGGAACGAGGTCACCTCCATCCTGCGCTGGGCCAAGGACGCTGGTGAGTGCAGGGAGCAGCGGGGAGCAGGGTGAGCTTCATGGCCTGTCCGGGCCTCAGTCTTTCCGACTCTGTCACGGGAAGGGGCTAGAGAAGGCTTCTCTGCGGGGCTCCCAGCTATGATGTCAGGGAGTCTGTAATATCCATGGGGTTCCTTCCATGACAGGGGAGGCTGGGGGTTCAGGCTTCACTCAGTGCTGGGTTCTCCTCCCAGTTCATTTCCCTGAGTTGATTCTTCATTTGACTATAAAACGGGTGGGAACATAAAACCCTCGTAGGTTTGGTGTGAGGAGGGAGAAGTCAGCCCAGGGCTAGCCTGTGGGGTGCAGTCCATAGCCACGCCCCTTCCCTCCTCAGAATTGGGAGGCCCAGCCCGTGCCCCCAGGAGCGTTAGTCAGGGGCCAAGGCCAAAACACAGGTGACAAGGCCAACACGCAGGTGACAGAGCCACAGTCCACTTGAGATCCCTCAGGGGTCCTGTGGGCGCCTTGATGAAGGGGAGGACTCCAGCCCGGGTGCTCACATCTCAAGGGTCTTCGGGGTGAGGGGAGAGGGTCCCAGAGGCAGTGTTCCAGCCGCTCAGCTACTTAGCAGCCACTGCCAGACACCTACTGCTGTGGGTGGGGAGACTGAGACCAGGCAATCCTCCGAACTGAAGGGGGGCCTGTCTTTAGCGGGGAGGGGGAGAGGGAGGGAGGAGGCAGCTGGGACACCCTGATCTGTGGATAAAGCCGAACCTGCCCCTCCTGCACCCCAGGGAAATCTGTGGGCATTGTAACCACCACGAGAGTGAACCATGCCACCCCCAGCGCCGCCTATGCCCACTCAGCTGACCGGGACTGGTACTCGGACAACGAGATGCCTCCTGAGGCCTTGAGCCAGGGCTGCAAGGACATCGCCTACCAGCTCGTGCATAACATCAGGGACATTGACGTGAGTGCTCGGGGGCAGCCGGGCAAGGACAGGGCAAGGCGGGGCCTCTGGTGGGCAGGAGGCCTCAGGCCCAGGCTGGCCCGGAGAAAGCAGCCTGGCCTGGCTCCCCACACACCTGGGAGGCTCCCAGCCCATTAGGGGATTTGCGGTTGGGCAGGCAGGCACTGTGGGATTTCTCTGCGGTGGGGCTGCGGGGTGAACCCTCATGTGACCGCCACCACACCCCAAGAACCAGGCACCCAGGGATGATTCCATAAATTGGAACCTGGTGCTGTGCCCACCTCTGGCCCCCACTACACAGGGAGGTGGTGGTGGCCAAGTGGCGTCTGCCTGCCCTGTGCATTCACATGGGCACAGATGGGCACATTTCTGTACACTCAACCACCAGCATGCCCAGCGAAGAGCTGGTGTGTACAGTGGTTGGTTAGTGCCAGCTCTTTTGTTTAAAATTCGAGTTCCAGACCTCGCCCTGCGTTTTGCTAGCTGTGTGACCTTGGGTCAGTTACTTAACCTCTCTGAGGCTTCCCTTTCACAACTCCTTTGTGAACTGTGCCTGCCTCATAAGCTTATGCCAAGAACTGATTAAGATAATCCCTGTGGAGCTCAGCACAAGACCTGAGGCCTAGCGAGTGCCCAGAAGGTGGTGGCACTTATGCAGGAGCCACACGGCCTTGCCCTGAAACACACTTCAACAAACTGAGCTGACTCATGAGGCAGAAGTCATCCATGTGACGCTTGCTCTCTGTTCTTTTCTTTTTTTTTTTTGAGACAGAGTCTCCCTCTGTCGCCCAGGCTGGAGTGCAGTGGCGCGATCTCGGCTCGCTGCAAGCTCCGCCTCCCGGGTTCACGCCATTCTCCTGCCTCAGCCTCTTGAGTAGCTGGGACTACAGGCGCGCACCACCACGCCCGGCTAATTTTTTGTATTTTCAGTAGAGATGGGGTTTCACCGTGTTAGGTAGGATGGTGTCGATCTCTTGACCTTGTGATCCGCCCACCTCGGCCTCCCGAAGTGCTGGGATTACAGGCGTGAGCCACCGCGCCCGGCCTACTCTCTGTTCTTCAGTGAGAACGCCCGGCTCGTTCCTTTTCAGGCTTTTATTGCCTACTGTGGGGGACTGCTGAGGCAATCTGGGGACTTCTGCCCCTTGAGCCTGGAATGAGGATTCAGTGAGGGGCAGAGAAAGCCCCCCCACCCAGCTATGCCTCACCTCCTTTCTCTCCACCACCAGACAAACTCACCTGCCTTCAGCCCTCCATACACTGCCCCCACAAATTTCTGGGGGCCACTTGGCCCCTCTACAGTAGAGACCCATGTCTGCCCTTTTCCCAGCATGGTGGATGAAGTACCCCCTTTCAGGACACACAGTGCTGTTGGCCCCTTTCAGTGAGCAGACATCTGAGGCCAAGCCACTCATCCTGGCTTGCCTTCACCCGACACATGGCCTGGGGTGAGTCCCTTCCCCTCCCTGTGCCTCGGTTTCCCCACCTGTGGAGCAGGAACAGAGAGCCACACTTGCCTGCTCCCAGGGCCGTGGGAGGCCGTGATGAGGTCATGGATGTGAGAACATTTGTTATACAGGCACAGGGTATAATTACATGGGGACTGCTCCTCAGAGGGGTTTGTCAGGGACAGCCTGAGCAGGGGACAGGAACTTGAAGGAAATTGGAGGGGAGGGAAGATGTTCCAGGTGAGGGGGCAGGAGATGAGGAGGGGGGTCACAGGGGCCACGTCAGGGGGCACAAGCCAGGGAGTGAATGAGGAGGGAGGACCTGTGTGAGGACCCCCTTTCTTTCCTCCTCTTCCTTTCTCTCCCAGCCCCACCTGCGTCTCCATCACCAACACCCCCCCAAAAGCCTCCCAGTCCCCAGACTGTACATGAAACAAAAATCCTGGTGTCCACCCTGAAAATAAATACTGTTGCTTAAAAAGAAAGAAAGAAAGAAAGAAAGACACAAACCCAAACCCCAAAGCCAAACAGCAAGTCTGTTATTTGGAAGTTTAATGAGCCCGTGTGAAGTCGCTGCCGGGCTGGAAACGATGAGGCTCCCTGCAGGAAGATTGGGGGCTTCGTTTCCACTCTGAAGACGCCAAGAGGTCAGGTTCTGTGGCAACAGTTGGGGGGGTGGGGCAAGGGACCCGTGACCTGGGGTCCCCTTCTCCTTCCCCTCCCAGCCCGCCCTGCTCCCTGAGCTCCTGGCTGCAGCGGAGAGCAAGGACTCTGCCTCTCTGAACCACCTGTCTCCCCACTGGCAGTAGAAATGCCTTCCAGTGGCAGCCACCCACTGGGTGCTGGGGACTTCCCCGGGTGACTGCCTTTCCTCCTATGATGGTTCTGTGGATAGACGTTAGTTGTATTTTATTTATCATTATTTTTCTTTTGAGATGGAGTCTCACTCTGTTTCTAAGTCTGGAGTACAGTGGTGCGATCTTGGCTCACTGCAACCTCCACCTGCCGGGTTCAAGCGATTCTCCTGCCTCAGCCTCCTGAGTAGTTGGGATTATAGGCGCACATCACCACGCCCGGCCAGTTTTTATTTTTTTGTATTTTTAGTAGAGACGGGATTTCGCCATGTTGACCAGGCTGGTCTCAAACTCTGGACCTCAGGTGATCCACCCGTTTTGGCCTGCCAAAGTGCTGGGATTACAGGCGTGAGCCATCGCGCCCGGCCTATTTTATTTTATTTTTGAGACAGGGTCTCACTCTGTTGCCCAGACTGGAGTGCAGTGGCGTGATCGCGGCTCACTTCAGTCTCAGCCTTCTGGGCTCAAGTGCTCCTCCTGGCTCAGTCCCTTGAATAGCTGGGAGCACCAGTCTGTACCACCATGCCCGGCTAATTTTTGAAACAAATTTTATTTGTATAGACAGGGTCTTGCCATGTTGTCCAGACTGGTCTCAAACTCCTGCTTTCAAGTGATCCTCCTGCCTCAGCCTCCCAAAGTGCTGAGATTACAGGCATGAGCCACCACGCCCAGCCAGTCGCATTTTATGGATAGGAAAACTAGGCTCAGAGAGTTTAGGTGGCAGGCCCTTGATCAGTAGGTGATAGAGTCAGGGTTCAAACCTAAATCTGACTTCAAAGCTCATGGCCATAACCATGGCCTGGATCCAGGCTGGTCCTGGGGCACCTTTCCCACCTCTCCTGCCATTCTGTACTCCTGGCCCTCTATGCATTCTGCAAAACCTAGGTTCTAAGGTGGGAGACAGAGTGGAGGATAGAGCAGGGGACCTATGAGGTGCAGGCCTGGAACGGTGGATCTGGGCCCAGTGTCAGCCAGGCTCTGCACTCCCAAGGTGTCAGCCAGGGGCAGTGGCCCGGGCTGGCGCCCGCGGTGACAAGAGAACACTAGTGTGGTGGTCACCGCAGGCGGCTGCTGTTATGCTCTTGGCCCTATTTTAAAAATAGTCAGGACTTCAAACATGGACTCCCAAGGAAAACAAACAGTCCCGCGTTCGTCTGCCCGCACACACCAGCCGGTGGGTAAAATTAGCCTGGTGGTGACTACACAGCCATGAGGCCCGGCCCCGCTGTTTGCCCAGGCTGCGGTGGGCTGGCTCCCAGCTGTGGGCTGCCCCAAAGACCTCCCTGGCTGGAGCCTCTCCCTGCACGCATTCAGCCTCTCACCGTGGGAGAGGAGGCTCCGGGAGTCCCTGCCCTCTGCTACATGAATACAGCAGGGCCCTAGTGCCATAGCTGGAAAAGCCCTGGGTTTGAATCCTGAATCTGCCACTTCCTGGCTGTGTGGCCTTCAGGGGAAGAAACCCATTTCTGTGCCCATTTTTTTAGTTGGAAAACAGGTGACCAGGGTTTGTTGCAGCCTCGGTATGAAGTTGAGTCAGAATGTATCTTAAGTGTTTAGTGCCTGACACACATTTAAGATACATTCTGACTCAACTTCACACCAAATCTGATGGTCTGATTCTTATTCAAGTGGGAGTTATGTGGATTGCAGGAAGCCAAGTAAGGTAAGTTATCAGCTCCTCCAATATCCCTAGAAGCGCCAAACCACAGTCCCGAGAGACTCATGGTTTCATCTCCCCACAGTGGACAAGTAAGGCCCAGAGAGGACTGAGGCCTGGCTCACCAGGCTGGGAAAGTGTCTACACTGTCCCCAGGGACTCCAGGAGTCCAGGTTCCAAGCCGAGGTCACTGGGGCTTCTGGGCATCTTGGAACCCTGCAGAAGTGATGGCTCCTGTCTCTTTTAGGTGATCATGGGGGGTGGCCGGAAATACATGTACCCCAAGAATAAAACTGATGTGGAGTATGAGATTGACGAGAAAGCCAGGGGCACGAGGCTGGACGGCCTGGACCTCGTTAACATCTGGAAGAGCTTCAAACCGAGACACAAGGTAGCCTGTGTTGGGGCCATGTGGCTGCCGAGGTGGCCTTTGATGGTGAGAGGCTGTGTGACCCCCACTCTGAAGCTCTGTTGTCCTCTATAGAAAGGGCATCAGAATTCTTCCCTCCAGGGGCTCAAATGGACTAAGAGATATACAAGCGGTAGATAGTCGGTGACTGATCATTTCCTTCCCTTGGAGGGGACACGAGAGAGAGGTGGACGGTGAGGAGGAGGCTGGGCCAGGGAATAACCTGCGTCGACATTCAGTCACCCTGAGCACCTGTTGTATGTAGGCCCCTGGTGGGGCATGCGTGAGACAGAGGCTGAGCCAGATGGCCAAGGAAACGTGGAACGCTGTGTGCCTGCATGGGGGATGCCTGGCTCTGTAGGCACCCTGGGGGGACAGACCACAAGGAGGGGCCAAGAAGCCCTGGGCAAGTAGGAGGGCGGAGGGAAGAGGCAGCACTGTATGGATCAGGGGAGGACATGGTTGGCCCCAGTGTGCAAGCCACAGAGGGAGCAGGGAAGCCCTCCACAGTGAGTCCCCCTTGGCTGGGGGACGGAATGGATCGGGGAAGGGAGGCTGGAGGCACCTCCAGAAGGACCCCAAGCGCCGGCTCCTTGGAGCGGCCTCTGGCCCTTTAAATCTGAGCTGCTGGCCTGCGGGCCTGGGGCAGCTGGGGTCTGGAAATGACTGTGGTCAGGGCTGAAGACAGTGGGGAGTAGCCTGGCAGCCACTTTGATGTCACTCTGGGGTTGGGTTTCTGCGAGTTCCAGGACTGGCCCCTGGGGAGGCTTCGTGGAATGAGGCTGAGCCAAGAACAAGGTGGGGGTAGGGACTAGGGAAGGGCCCTGTGGGGTCAGTGGGGGTGTGGGACTGAGTGACTTTGAACCCTTTCCATCCCTTCTGAGTCAGCTCAGGCTGGGCCAGAGCCCCCTCCCAGCTCAAGCCAGAGAGACACCAGCCTCAGTTTCTCTACGTGGCACATGGGGCCAGAGTTTCAACCTCCTTGCCCAGCTTACCCTGGAGCTTGGTCTAAGCCTCTAAGATGGGGAGAGAGCGTCTACACCATGGCCCCAAGCCTGGCCACATTGGGTATCAGTCAGGTCCCATGTAGGCCCCACATCCCTAGAAAATCATGCCTTAAGAGTGGGTTTCAGAGTCAGTTTCACCTTTACCATTCGGTGGCTACATGGTCTGTGTGCCTCACTGCCCTTATCTGTAAAGAGGGAGTAACGGGAACAACCTTGGAGACAGAGAGCACAGGAGAGTCACCTCCAGGAAGCAGGGGCTGGGGGTGGCAAAGCCCCACTTTCTGAGCCTCTCCGCCCTGCTCCCCACAACAGCCCCTGAGGCTTGAAAAGCCACTGATCCCATGGTCATTGCCAAGAGAAGGCAGGGGGTCTCCTAAGGGCACACAGCAGATCCTTGGCAGTGCTGGGACCCTTGGTCCAGGCCAACATGGTGCCCTCTCCAGGCCTGGCCTGGCTGGCTTCTTTCCATGGACTTTATTCCTGGGGAAACAGCCCCACCTTTATCTCCCGTCCTAGATGGGGCCCCCAAAGCAGAACTAGGGCTTTGCTTCCTCCCTGGCACTCCACAGCCTCCGGAAAACACAGCCCAGGCCTGTCAGCCCTCAAGGCCTCTAGAGACCTGTGCCTGGCTCTTCTTTGCCCCGTGATCCCTCCCTCCTGGGATAGCCTTCCTGACCCCAGGCTGTTAAATTCCCACTTGTCCTCCAGGGCCCCATTAGAACATCACCTTCACCAGGAAGCCCTCCCTGGTCCTGTGTCTGGGCTCACGGCCTCCCTGGGCTCTATCAGAATTCTCATCCCCTTGCATTATACATTATAATGTGCTATTGATTCATCATTTCTTGAGGTCAGGGATGGTGGGTCCTCAGGGAGGGATTTTTACGTGAAGGAAGGAAATAAGTAAAGGCCTCAGACTCCGATAGCTGCTGGGGTCAGTCCTTCCGACTCTCCCTAGCTCCCGGCATGTGCTGACACAGCCCTTCCTCCTAGCACTCCCACTTCATCTGGAACCGCACGGAACTCCTGACCCTTGACCCCCACAATGTGGACTACCTATTGGGTAAGTGGAGGGAGTGGAGTGGAGGATGCATGGCTTGGAGCCTGGTGGCCAAGGCTGTGTGTGGCCAGTACCTGGGGACAAGGCCCCAGCCTGACACTCACTTAGGGGCCTCTACCCTTGGGCTCCAGGACCTGGGAGAAGCAAGGAAGGAGGTTCTGATTCCTGGAATTAGGCCTGAAATCTGCTGGCTGTGCAGGGGGATTAGCCCCATTGCGCACAAAAAGAAACTGAAGCTCAAAGAGGGGAGTGGCACACAGCATGTGGCACAGCCGACAGGGGTACGGCCCAGGCAAGTTGGATCCCTGGCTGGGAACTGGGACTTAACGGCTCCTGGGCTACGGAGCCTGGGACCTGGAGTCAGCTCTACTGTGTGCATGGACAGGGCAGAAGCCAGCCAAGTTATCTCTGCCCATCCTGATGATTGCCCTCTTCCCCAGGCAGTGGGGAGCAGGTGGTGAGGGCACGGGGCAGCTTCAGGTCTGGTGGGATGAGGCCCTGAGCACCACCACGCAGCTATCTGGGTCTTCTTTTCCAGCTGCCTGTAGTGCCAAGCAAGTGGTTGCAAAATCTCCTGCAGACATTTCCCAAGGAACACAGCTCCACGTCCTGGGTGTCATTAGAGGTTATGAGCTCAGAGCTGTGCACCTGGTGGGTCCTCCATACACATACACACAGCCTCTTGCTTGCCTGGCTCACACGGCACATACCCAGTACCACACGGGCTGTGCATGCACCCGTGCATCATGCTGGTTTTGCTCATGGATCTTAGAGCCAGAGTGCCGGGTTCAAATCCAGCTCTACCACCTCTAAGCTGTGTGACCTTGGGCAAGTGATTTCTCCTCTCTCTGCCTCAGTTTCCTCTTCTATAAAGTAGGGATAGTGACTCTCCCATAAAATGGAGATAGTGACGGGGCTGGAGACAACCCCTGGGTTGTCATGAGCATGACATGAACTTGTGTTGTATAAGTTATCTGTTTCTGTGTAACAAATTATCTCAAAACTTAGGCCAGGTGCAGGCCGGGCACGGTGGCTCACGCCTGTAATCCCAGCACTTTGGGAGGCCGAGGCGGACAGATCACGAGGTCAGGAGATCGAGACCATCCTAGCTAACACAGTGAAACCCCGTCTCTCCTAAAATTATAAAAAATTAGCCTGGCGTGGTGGCAGGTGCCTGTAGTCCCAGCTACTCAGGAGGCTAAGGCAAGAGAATGGTGTGAACCTGGGATGCAGAGCTTGCAGTGAGCCGAGATCGCACCACTGTGCTCCAGCCTGGGCGACAGAGCGAGACTCCGTCTCAAAACAAAAAACAAACAAAAACTTAGGCCAGGTGCAATGGCTCACACCTGTAATCCTAGCACTTTGGGAGGCCAAGGCAGGTTGATCACTTGAGCCCAGGAGTTTGAGACCAGCCTGGGCAACATAGCGAGACCTCAACTCTACAAAAATTTTTTTTAAAACTGGCCAGGTGTGGTGGTGCACACCTTTAGTCCCAGCTACTCAGGAGGCTGAGGAAGGGGGATCCACCTGAGCCCAGGAGGTTGAGGCTGCAGTGAGTTGTGATTATGCCACTGCACTACTGCACCCCAGCCTGGGTGACAGAGCAAGACCCTATCTAAAAGAAAGAAAGAAAGAGAGAGAGAGAGAGAAAGAGGAAAGAAAGAAAGAGGAAGGAAGGAAGGAAAAAGAAAAAGAGAGAAAGGAAAGAAAGAGAGAAAGAGAGAGAGAAGGAAAGAAAGAGAGAGAAAAGAAGAAACCAGGTGTGGTGGTTCAGGAAGCTGAGGTGGGAGGCTTGCTTGAGCCCAAGAGTTCGAGCCTGCAGTGAGCTATGATCATGCTACTGCACTTCAGTTTGGGCAACAGAGTGAGATCCTGTCACAAAACAAAACTTAACAGTTTAAAACAAGAGTAGACATTTATTGCCTCACTCAATTTCTTTGGGTCAGGAATCTGGGGACAGCTTAGCTGGGTCTCCCATGAGGTTGTAGTCATCTGAAGGCTTGACTGGGGCTGGCCCTTCTCGGACGGTTCACTCCCATGGCTGGCGAGTTGGTCTTGGCTGTTAGCAGGAGGCCTCAGTTCCTTGGCACATTGCTCTCTGTAGAGCAGCTTGAGTGTCCTCGTCACGTGGTGGCTGGCTTCCCACAGAGATCCAAGAGTGTATACACAGAAGCTACAGCATTTTATGCCCCAACCTTGGAGATCACACAAATGTCATTTCATTTCACTGAAATGTCGTTTCAGTTGCATACAAAGGCTAGTGTGGGAGGAGACCACACAAGCGCGTGAATTCCAGGGGGCAGGGGTTATTGGGCACCATCTTGGAGGCTAGCTTTTGCCTGCTCCAAAGCGCTCACAGCATGTGGCACAAAGTAAACGCTGTATGCACTGGAGCTATTGTTTGGCTGTGTACCCGTTCACAGAGGACAGGATGTTCTGGAAGGACACCAGAATCAGAAGCACCAGCATAGGACACATGGAATTTTGTGCCATGGGCAAGAAACAGATCATTCTCCTTATGTCACAAGTGAGAAAACGGGGCCCAGTGAGCAGGGGGGGGGACAATGATTCCAAACCTTCTGCTGTTTTGCTGCACAGGCCACCATGCCCTTCAAACCCAACATGTAAATGCACACACACCCTAGCAGCCCCATCGAGTCCAGGCTGTGGCCCACTGCCTTGGGGCCACAGTCCTGTGTGCTGAGCCCTGCAGGCTGGAGGCAGACTGACTGATGGATTTGAACCCCAGATCTGCCACTTTGCAGCTGACAATAGCAAGTTATGGAACACCTCTGGGCCTTAGTGCTCCTCCTCTATAAAAGCGCATGGCGATCCTGCCACGCCATAGTGGTGGGAGTGAAGATGAAAGGAATTGGGGCTGGGCACGGAGGCTCACTCCTATAATCCCAACACTTTGGGAGGCCGAGGAGGGTGGATGACCTGAGGTCAGGTTTGAGACCAGCCTGGCCAACATGGTAAAACCCTGTCTCTACTTAAAATACAAAAAAAAATTAGCCGGTGTGGTGATGCATGTCTGTAATCCCAGCTACTCGGGAGGCTGAGGCAGGGGAATCACTGGAACCCAGGAGGCAGAAGTTGCAGTGAGCCTGAGCCGAGATCGCACCACTGCACTCCAGCCTGGACAACAGAGTGAGACTCTGTCTCCAAAAAAAAAAAAAAGAAAAAAAAAAAAGGAAGTGGGGGCCCAATTCTGGGCCCACAAAAATCACCCAGATAAGGATCCTCCCAGCCACCATACTCTACCCCCAAGTTGGTTGTGGGGAGCCTGCGTCCCCTGAGACACCCCAAGTTCCTTGGGGTCCTCCTAGCAGGGTCACAGCCTCTCAGCATCCGCATCCTCCTGGTGTCCTCCTCAGGTCTCTTTGAGCCGGGGGACATGGAGTACGAGCTGAACAGGAACAACGTGACGGACCCGTCACTCTCCGAGATGGTGGTGGTGGCCATCCAGATCCTGCGGAAGAACCCCAAAGGCTTCTTCTTGCTGGTGGAAGGTAGGAGCCCTGGGTCTGCTGAGAGGGGGCTGCTGGAAACATGGCCCTGGTGTCAGGGGATGGAGAAGTCCAGCTCTTAAAGGGAACTGACTGGGTTTGGGGGTGAAGGGAGAGGTCCCTTTAGGAAAATGGGTTGCGGAAGGAGACGGGTGGCTCGCTGCTCTCCTTTGGGCATAGAGATGCAAGTCAGGTTCACCAGTCCAGGAAGGCTTCCTGGGAGAGGAGGCAGATTTCTCCCCTTTGGTAGTCTTTCTTGGAGACCTGGCCCTGGAGGGGCAAGCAGCCCCTCAACCTCACTGCCCGGAAAGGCAAATCCGCAGGCTCCAGCTTTCCCACGCTGTGCGCTGACATTCCCAGGCTCCTCAAGCGCCGTCCAGGGGCCTTACGGACAGACCTGAATTCTTGGCCTGGCGCTGCCATCTGCTGGCGGTGTGACCTCTACCTGTGCGCTTCTGTTAAGTGAAGCCAAAAATAGCATCTGTCTCCTGGAGAGTGATTCACCTCCACTGTGTTCAGAGACATAAAGTACTTGGAACGGGACCCAGTAAAGAATAAACCCTGTGTTTCTATTATTAGTCTTATGGCTACACAATAGTTAAGGCGGGAACAATAGGAAGTGTGAGGAAGTGATAAAGATTCCAGAAACCAAAAAAAAAAGAAAAAAAAAAAAAAAAAAAGATTCCAGAAACCTTCCAGTGCTAACAGCCCTTGCCCACCGCGGTTCCTCATGTTGCCCTGCTGACATCGGTATGTATACACACACGCACATGCACACACGAGTATGTTTGCACATATGCTCCCCACGCATACACACACGCTCAGCCCCTCCGCCTTCCAGAGGCGAGTGTCTGCCAGCCCAGCTTGGCTGCTTTCTTGCCAAACCCCGGGGTTCCCACTCAAGCACAGCGGTCTCGGCCTGGCCCCGAACAGGCCTCTGACGCCGAGGAGCCAGCCAGAAACCAGCGGTGGCGAGCACGGGCTCCCCCGGGAGCAGTTCCCTTTGTGAGCAAGGCCAGAATGGGCCGGCCAGGCCAGCTGCTCCCAGAGCCACAACAAAGGGAGGACCCACCCTGCCAGCCGGCCAGCCCGCCATGAGGCTCAGGCTGGTGGGAACAGAGGGCTGCCTGGCGCCCAGGACCCTCCAAGCTGGGAGCGTCCACCAGGCAGCGCCCTCCTGTTAGAGGGAGGTGTTCCTTTAAGGTCACAGAGCCCTCGGCTGCTGGGCCAAGCCTCCAGCCAGGCCCCTGCACTCACCCGGGGGTGGGAGGTGGGGGCGGAGGCAGCGGGGGTTCAGGTTTCGGCAGGGCTTTGTGGAACCTGCCACAGGCACTGCCCAGGCACTGGGGACTTTCGCCACCTCTGGGAGCTCCATGCTTTCTTTTTAGAGGGGATGATTTGAGGTAGAGAGGAAAAACGGGGTTAGGATGAGTCACACCTGAATTCACATCCCGGCAAATCCCACCGTGGGCCTCCCCACGCTAGGCCTCAGTTGCTCCATCTGTAAATAGGACTGATCATATTCCTCTCTCCCAGCACTGCTGTTCAGGGGGAAAGAAACATGGGTGTGTCATGCCTGGCTTGTTGTAGGGATTCCAGCATGCCCCCTTCACTACCTCCCAAAGGCTTCAGTGCCTCCTTCAAGCAGCTAGAGACAGTGCTGGGAGGGGCGGTGGGAGGAGCATAGCTTCCTGGCCTGGTGGATCTGATTACATATCTGGGCTTTGGAGCCCCCATGCATGTGCCTTTGGCCCCAGGGCTGTCCCTCTCTGGGCTCCCTCAGGTTGAATGACTGCGTGAAATGCCTAGGCGGTGGTGCTAGCACAGAGTGGTGTCCAGTGAAGGTTCCTGTCCTTTCCTAGCTAACAAAGGTTAATCCAGCAGCAGTGTCGTGGGGCCGGGGAGCAGATCTTCCTCCCCTCCTCTCTTACCCGAGGCCTTTGCCTTGGTGTCCCAAGGAGGCAGGATCGACCACGGGCACCATGAAGGCAAAGCCAAGCAGGCCCTGCACGAGGCGGTAGAGATGGACCGGGCCATCGGGCAGGCCGGCAGCATGACCTCCTTGGAAGACACTCTGACCGTGGTCACCGCGGACCATTCCCATGTCTTCACCTTTGGTGGATACACCCCCCGTGGCAACTCTATCTTTGGTATGTGGGCCTTCTTTGGGGTGGACACTCCTGGGGTCTTCTGTCTACCCACTTGGGAGCAGGAGTGGGTGGGAGAGCCAGCAAGCCCAGAGCACGGTAGGGACTCGATGACAACTGGGTGGGGAGGGAGAGTGACTGGGATGGTGAGAAAATACAGGGTGAGGCGGGGGAGTGAGTTGAGTGGTGGTCGGGTGGACAGGCAGGTGGGTGGATGGATGGCCACATTGAATATGGCTGGGCGAGAACGCGGATAGATGAATGGGGGAGAGGATGGCTGGCTGGCTGGAGGATGGATGGATGATGGATGGACAGATGAATGGGAGGGACATGAGTACAATGGGAACTGGGGAATGGTTAGTTGGAAGTAATAAGGTAGCTTCATGGAGGCATTGTAGGGCCCTTCAGAGAAGATCCCAGGGGTTACCAAGCCACCAAGAAGCCCAATCTGGGGGCTGGGGACTGTACTTCTGGTACCCCAACATGACCCCTGAACACCCCCTCCCTGTGCAGGTCTGGCCCCCATGCTGAGTGACACAGACAAGAAGCCCTTCACTGCCATCCTGTATGGCAATGGGCCTGGCTACAAGGTGGTGGGCGGTGAACGAGAGAATGTCTCCATGGTGGACTATGGTGAGACCCTCCAGGACCCAGGGCTGGGAGGGGACAGGGCACCCCTCGGGGAGGGGCTTGGGAATAGGGTGTCAGCTTGTGGTCAAGATCAGGGGTCTCAGAATGACTGGGACTTGAGTGAGAACAACCTCAGTTTGAATTGCCTTCTACAGTCTAGCGGCTCTGAGACTTTGGGCATGTGACTTCACCTTTCTCTGCGGCCGTTTCCTCTCTAAAAGGGTTCTTCTACCTTCGAAGGTTGTCTGAAGGACCAAATGGGTCTGATGAGCTTAGCATAGTGCCTGGCAGAAGTAGGTGCTCAATATTTTATACTCATTTTTCTTGGCTCTTTAATATTCCAGTATACAAGACTTTGCAGTTAGTTCATCCCATCCCATATCCTTCATTTGTTCTTGATACTCCCAGTGGTTCCAGGGGGTCTAAAGATGCAGCAATGGTAAGAGTCTCCCTCTCAATTCTCCCTGCTGATCCAAGCAGCCCCAATGAGGTTAACTTTCTCTGTTGGGGGTTGAGGATGCAGACTCCTATGTCAGAACAGGCTCAGATTCAAATCCTGTGGCCTTAGGCAAAATGACTTTCCCACATTGAGCCTCCTTTTCCTCTTCTATGAAATGGGAGCATTCAAGCCAGCCTGGAAGGGGGATGGAAAAGCTGCGTGCGCAGCGCCAGGCCCCTCACAGGCTCTCAGCAGGCGTTTCTCCTGGCCCACAGCTCACAACAACTACCAGGCGCAGTCTGCTGTGCCCCTGCGCCACGAGACCCACGGCGGGGAGGATGTGGCCGTCTTCTCCAAGGGCCCCATGGCACACCTGCTGCACGGCGTCCATGAGCAGAACTACATCCCCCACGTGATGGCGTATGCAGCCTGCATCGGGGCCAACGTCGACCACTGTGCCCCTGCCAGCTCGGCAGGCAGCCTTGCTGCAGGCCCCCTGCTGCTCCCCCTGGCCCTCTTCCCCCTGAGCATCCTGTTCTGAGGGCCCAGGGCCCGGGCACCCACGAGCCCGTGACACGCCAACTTCCCACTCCCCAGTGCTGTCCACCGCCCGGCAGCCCACCCCGCAAGGGGCAGGGAGGTGGGGGCCTCCTCAGCCTCTGCAACTGCGAGAAAGGGGACCCAGGAAACCAAAGTCTGCCGCCCACCTCGCTCCCCTCTGGAATCTTCCCCGAGGGCCAAACCCACTTCTGGCCTCCAGCCTTTGCTCCCTCCCCGCTGCCCTTTGGCCAACAGGGTAGATTTCTCTTGGGCAAGCAGAGAGCACAGACTGCAGAAATTCTCAAAGCCTCTTATTTTTCTAGCAAACATATTTCTCCAGACCCAGAGGCCCTGAAGCCTCCATGGAACATTCCGGATCTGACCCTTCCACTCTCATCTCCTTCCCTCTAGAACCCCCCAGGCCCTACCATGCTCATGTCCCTGTCCTCAGGCCCAGCCCTTCTTCAGGGGAGATGAGGTCTTTCTCCTCAGGACAAGGCCTCGCTCACTCACTCCAAGGCCACCGGGGTCCCAGGAAGCTGGTGCCTGGGTGGCCATCCTACCCGACGTGGCCCAGGCCAGGAAGAGCCACCTGGCAGGGCTCACACTCCTGGGCTCTGAACACGCATGCCAGCTCCTCTCTGAAGCGATTCTCCCGTTTGGAACGGCAAAAAAAATTTTTTTTCTCTTTTTGGTGGTGGTTAAAAGGGAACACAAAACATTTAAATAAAACTTTCCAAATATTTCTGAGGACAGAGCTGAGTCTTTGTGGTCGGTGAGAAAAAGACTGAAAGAAGCTTATTTCTCTGGGAAGAAATGGCCTCAGGGCCCAGGGTACAGGTGGGTTGGACAGGGTGGAAAGGCCTTCTGCTGTCCTGGGGGTTTCACACTCCCTACCTATGCCACTTTGGACACATTGCTTTGTGTCTCAGTTTTCTTGTCTGTGAAATGGGAGACAACCCACTTCTGGGTTGCTGTGAGGATTAAAGAGGAGGCTGGCCGGGTGCAGTGGCTCACACCTGTAATTCCAGCACTTTGGGAGGTGGAGGCAGGCGGAACATTTGAGGTCAGCAGTTCAAGACCATCCTGGCCAACGTGGTGAAACCCTGTCTCTACAAAAAAATACAGAAATTAGCTGGGCATGGTGGCATGCGCGCCTGTAGTCCCAGCTACTCCAGAGGCTGAGGCAGGAGAATCGCTTGAACCCGAGAGGCAGAGGTTGTAGTGAGCCAAGAGAGCGCCACTGCACTCGAGCCTGAGTGATGGAGTGAGACTCTGTCTCAAAAAAAAAGAGATTAAAGAGGAGTGTCTGGGCCGGGCGCGGTGGCTCAAACCTGTAATCCCAGCACTTTGGGAGGCCGAGACGGGCGGATCACGAGGTCAGGAGATCGAGACCATCCCAACATGGGCTAACATGGTGAAACCCCGTCTCCACTAAAAAATACAAAAAACTAGCCGGGCGAGGTGGCGGGCGCCTGTAGTCCCAGCTACTCGGGAGGCTGAGGCAGGAGAATGGCATAAACCCGGGAGGCAGAGCTTGCAGTGAGCTGAGATCCGGCCACTGCACTCCAGCCTGGGCGACAGAGCGAGACTCCGTCTCAAAAAAAAAAAAAAAAGAGGAGTGTCTGTGTGCCCAGAAACCCACAGCAAGGAGGACTTCAGGGGCCCAGTGGCAGCCCGGCTGCATGACACCCACAAACAGCACTACATACCTTGGCCCATTTCATTCATTCAATACTGACTACGTGCTACGCATGGTATTAGGTCTTAAGAATTGTTGGTCGGGCGCTGTGGCTCACACCTGTAATCCCAGCACTTTGGGAGGCTGAGGCAGGTGGATCATCTGAGGTCGGGAGTTCAAGACCAGACTGGGCAACATGGAGAAACCCCATCTCTACTAAAAATACAAAATTAGGAGGGCGTGGTGGCACACGCCTGCAATCCCAGCTACTTGGGAGGCTGAGGTGGGAGAATCGCTTGAACCCAGGAGGCGGAGGTTGTGTGAGCCAAGATCGCGCCATTGTACTCCAGCCTGGGCAACAAGAGTGAAACTCGGTCTCAGAAAAAAAAAAAAAAAAGAATTTAGTGGTGAACATGACAGACAGAAGGCTGAACAGACAGAGGGCTCCTTGCCCTCACAGAGCGTCAGCCTAGCTTAGCAACTGTGATCTTTCCATTTCTGATATTCATACCTCGGTACTAGACTCAGGACTGCAGCTGACCTTGTGGGGATACAGACTTGTCCAAGTTTGCTCCTCTTGCTTCATTGAAATGAAAATTCCTTTAATAAGGATGACAATCATGACTATTAACACTGATCATTTACAACATGCCGGGTCTGTGCTTGACGCTCTATGTGGATTCATTGCATTTTATCCTCATTAGGAAATAGGCCCCCATCATCCACATGTATAGGTGAGGACCCTGAGGGTTCGAGAAGTGAGGTGATTGCCCATACCCCAGTTAAATATAAACTCATGACATACACCAGTTAAATATAAACTCAGGAAGATGAGAAAGCGTATGTCAGAAGTGGACTTCTTCAGGATTGAAAGTGCAAACTAAGCAGATTTGTCTCTGAGCTTCCTAGCAGTCCTGACAAAAAAGGGAAGCACAGCCAAGCTGATGCTGGGATAAAAGATGAAACTATAGGCCAGGCACAATGGTGCATACCTGTAATCCCAGCACTTCAAAAGGCTGAGGTGGGAGGATTGCTTGAGGGCAGGAGTTCAAGACCAACTTGAGCAACATCGCAAGACCCTGTCTCTACAAAAAAATTTAAAAATTAGCCAGGTGACACATGCCTATAGTCTATGGGGGGCTGAGGCGGGAGGATCACTAGAGCCCAGGAGTTAGAGGTTGCAGTGAGCTATGATCATGCCACTGCACTGCAGGCTGGGTGAAGGAGCAAGACCTTATCTCCAGTTAAAAAGAAAATAGGCAAGGCCCGGTGGCTCAAGCCTGTAATCCCAGCACTGTGGGAGGCCAAGGCGGGCGGATCACGAGGTCAAAAGATTGAGACCATCCTGGCTAACACGGTGAAACCCTGTCTCTACTAAAAATACAAAAACTAGCTGGGCGAGGTGGCGGGCGCCTGTAGTCCCAGCTACTCGGGAGGCTGAGGCAGGAGAATGTTGTAAACCCGGGAGGCGGAGCTTGCAGTGAGCTGAGATCCGGCCACCGTACGGCACAGCGAGACTCCGTCTCAAAAAAAAAAAAAAAAAAAAAAAAAGAAAATAAACTGCCAGGAGTGGTGGCTCACACCTGTAATCAAAATACTTTGGGAGGCTGAGGCCGGAGGATCCCTTGAGCCCAAGAGTTTGAGACCAGCCTGAGCAACAAGGCAAAACCCATCTTCATAAAAAATGCAATAATTATGGGGGCATGGTGGCAGGCACCTGTATTCCCAGCTACTTAGGGGCTGAGGGGGAGGATCACTTGGGCCTGGGAGGCAGGGGTCGCAATGAGTCGAGATCGTGCCACTGCACTCCAGCCTGGGCAACAGAGTGAGACCCTGTCTCAAAAAATAATACATAGAAAAAGAAAATAAACTATATGCATACGTTCTGGCCAGGACCAAGGGGAGACGCCTCATCTGGAATTGTACGATGCAGCATTTTCCAGGTGTTATTTTCACACCACCTTCACAATTGTTGCCATGTCCATACTATTATTTCCCAAAGATTCCTTTGAATTCACATTTAAGCAGTCAATTTTTAAGTGTTCCCAGTACCACCTGAAGTAAATTTACATGTCTCGGGGGTGTGCAAACCATACTTTGTTTTGTTTTGTTTTGTTTTTATTTCCATAGGTTTTTGGGGAACAGGTGGTGTTTGGTTACATTAGTAAGTTCTTTAGTGGTGAGTTTGTGAGATTTTGGTGTATCCATCACCTGAGCAGTATATACTGAATCCAGTTTGTAACCTTTTATCCCTCACCCCCTTCCCACCCTTTCCCCCAGAGTCCCCAAAGTCCATCCTATCATTCCTATGCCTTTGCATCCTCACAGCTTAGCTCCCACTTATGAGTGAGAATGTATGACGTTTGGTTTTCCATTCCTGAGTTACTTCACTCACAAGAGTAGTCTCCAATCCCATTGCTGCAAATGTTATTAATTCATTCCTTCTGAATGAGTAGTATTCCATCATATTCATATATATATACACATACACATACACATACACATATACATATACATACACATATACACACATATACACATCCACCACAGTTTCTTTATCCACTTGTTGATTGATGGAGATTTGGACTGGTTCCATATTTTTGTAATTGCGAATTGTGCCACCATAAACATGCATGTGCAAGAATCTTTTCTGTTGAAGGACTTCTTTTCCTCTGGGTAGATACCCAGTAGCAGGATTGCTGGATCAAATGGTAGTTCTACTTTTAGTTCTTTAAGGACTCTCCACACTGTTTTCCATAGTGGTTATACTAGTTTACATTCCCAACAGCAGTGTAGAAGTGTTCCCTTTTCACTGCATCCATGACAACATCTATTATTTTTTGATTTTTTGATTATGACCATTCTTGCAGGAGTAAGGTGGTATTGCATTGTGATACCACCTTAATTTGCATTTCCCTGATCATTAGTGATGTTGAGCATTTTTTCATATGTCTGTTAGCCATTTGTATATCTTCTTTTAAGAATTGTCTATTCATGTTCTTAGCCCACTTTTTGACAGGAAT
The DNA here is from genome assembly GCF_003255815.1 of Theropithecus gelada. Lineage (NCBI taxonomy): Eukaryota > Metazoa > Chordata > Mammalia > Primates > Cercopithecidae > Theropithecus > Theropithecus gelada. The sequence continues at coordinate 49,099,414 of NC_037668.1, forward strand.
TTTTTTTTTTTTTTTTTTGAGACGGAGTCTTGCTCCGTCACCCAGGCTGGAGTGCAGTGACACGATCTCGGCTCACTGCAAGCTCTGCCTCCCAGGTTCACACCATTCTCCTGCCTCAGCCTCCTGAGTAGCTGAGACTATAGGCGCCCGCCACCACGCCCAGCTAAGTTTTTGTATTTTTAGTAGAGATGGGATTTCACCGTATTAGCCAGGATGATCTTGATCTCCTGACCTGATCTGCCCACCGGCCTCCCAAAGTGCTGGGTTTACAGGCGTGAGCCACCACACCTGGCCTTTTTGTTGTTGTTGTTTCTAATTTGTTTGAGTTCCTTGTAGATTCTGTATATTTGTCCTTTATTGGATGTATAGATTGTGAAGATTTTCTCCCTGTGGGTTGTCTGACAAACCATACTTTATTATCTTGCGTTGGGTTTCCACGGAGACAGAACCTGCGACAGGAATCAGCACAAGTAGTTTGTTTATAAGAAGAACCCAGAAAGCAGCACCAGTCGGGGAATGAGGAAGCAAGACAGGAAAGGGAAGGATGTTGAGAAAGGTGTGTTTTTAAACAGGTTGCCACTGAGGCTGGCCAGGTCTCAATCCCACGAAGGACCTCTGGGAGACAGTGTAGGAGCGACACTTCAGAGATATCTCACCCAAGGGGCGAGGGAGCAGGGGTATTTATTCTCCAACTCTCACCTCTCATTGGCCGAGGGCTGCTCCTGAGGAAATTAACACTGGCACTTCTGACCTTCCCCATGAAGGGCTGACAGAAAGCCCCCAGGCCTGGTGTTGGAACATCAACTGCTCAAAGGACACAAACCAACAGCTTCTGTTGAACTTTGGGATACACTGCTGGGGTAGAAAGCACAGACTGTGAGTCAGAGAGATGGGGGTCCACATCTCTGCTCCATCACTTTCTCAGTTCTACGAACTTGGGCAAGGGATTCAGCTTCTCTGACGCCCTGTGTCTAGTGATGCCTAGCACGTAGTGAGGACTTAGGACCCCATTAGGAGCCAGGAGCTCTTCCTGCCCACACTCCCGGCTGTGGGATGATGTGTCCTTCAAGAAGCAGTCACTGAGGTGCTCAGGCACCCATGGCTTCAGCGTCTCCCCACACTCAGGCTGGTCCCTGGGTCACTCATCACCTTATATTTTAACTATTATGGGCCCTGAGTCCTAATTGGAGCCGGGGTTCAGGCATAGGTCCCAGCTCCATTCACTAGGGCCTGTGGCCATGGACCTAGACCCTAAGGCCCACAGCACAGGGGTTTCTGCTGCCCTCAGATGCCTTCTCCCAGGGGAAGAACAAAGATGAGTCGACACGCCCTCTTGTATTCACTGAGATAACCCTGCCTTCTGTTAAAGGTAAATTCAGAAAACTCAGTTACTTGACACCTGAAGATGTATTCTTACCTCCAATATCAGCCCCCCTGCTCAGGTGGCTGGGACGCAGGATCTTTCCAGGGGTGGCTCTGCCACCCCCTGTAAGTTCTGGATATCCTTCCTATCTGGCCAGCACCTTGATGGTGGGAACCACACCTGCTTTTTAACCACTTCATCCTGGAAGTGACACACATCACTTCCACCCTTAGTGCATTGGCAAGAACCGGTCCTGTGATCCTTCCCAGATGCGAGGAGGGCTAGGAAATGCCGACTTCACTTGGGCAACCGCTGCCACCAACACCAACACAGCAGGTTCTCATCCTGGGGGCAGAATCACCCCCACATCAGTTGAAAACCTCTGCTCTGTAGGAAGGAAGAGGCGTGGGAGGCTGGGATGGTCAACTTGGCTCAGGCTGGAGACATCCTCCGACTCACACACTCCCCAGCCATTGCTGAGCACGGGTGCCATGTTTTAAAACATTAGGGGCCAGGCACGGTGGCTCACACCTGTAATCCCAGCACTTTAGGAGGCCCAGGCAGGTGGATTGCTTGAGCCTAGGAGTTGGAGACCAGCCTGGTAACATAGTGAGACCCTGTCTCTACCCAAAAATAAACAATGAGCTGGGCATGGTGGCGCAAGCCTGTAGTTCCCGTACTCAGGAGACTGAGGTGGGAGGAAAGCTTGAGGCCAGGAGGAGAAGGTTGCAGTGAGCCAAGATCACGCCACTGTACTCCCGGCTGGGTGACAGAGTGTAACCCTGTCTCAAAAAAATAAAATAAAATAAAATTGGGAAATTCTCTATAAGATCTGGGATTCTGGCTTTAAAAAAAGGGTGATCCAGCTAGCAGCGGACCCCACATTTCTGCAGGGCAACCGTCAGTTGGAGCTGAGCGACAAGCCTGTCAGGGGACTGTGCTCTTCTGGATGCCACAGCCCCCAGTGTGTCCTGTATTCTGACACTGGGCCTTCAGATGTAAGTCAGCTGTCTGGTCATGGTAGAGACCAGGCTGTGGCCCCTGCCTTATTGAGTACCACACCCTGTGCCGCAGTCTTGCCCAGGGAATAAACAGTGGACAAGTCCAAGGCTGTCCTTAAGTTCATATCTCATGACAGAGACTTACAGAGACCACCCCAGTGTGTGGCGAAGCCAGGAGCTGTGGGGACAGGAAGGGAACATGGTGGGGGCAGGTGCACAGGGCACAGAGGGCAGTGAGTAAGCTGAGGCTTAACAAAGGGAGGAGGACCCAGGGAGTGAGGATACTGAGGGTAATTCAGAGGGAAATGCTGTGGGGAGAGGTGGGCAGAAGGGCCTCAAATGCCATTTGGAGAAGCTGGGGTTGACCGTGAAGACCCTGGGGAGGCATGGAAGGCTCTGGAGCTAGGGAGTCAGCATTGTTTTTGAAAGATCAGGCCGGGCGCGGTGGCTCAAGCCTGTAATCCCAGCACTTTGGGAGGCCAAGACGGGCAGATCACGAGGTCAGGAGATCGAGACCATCCTGGCTGACACGGTGAAACCCCGTCTCTACTAAAAAAATACAAAAAAAAATTAGCCGGGCGTGGTGGCGGGCGCCTGTAGTCCCAGCTACTCGGGAGGCTGAGGCAGGAGAATGGCGGGAACCCGGGAGGCGGAGCTTGCAGTGAGCCGAGATCCGGCCACTGCACTCCAGCCTGGGCGGCAGAGCGAGACTCCGTCTCAAAAAAAAAAAAAAAAAAAAAAAAAAAAAAAAAGATCATCCTGGTTGGGCTCATGCCTGTAATTCCAGCACTTTGGGAGGCTGAGGTGGGTGGATCACCTGAGGTCAGGAGTTCAAGACCAGCCTGGCCACCATGGTGAAACACCGTCTCTATTAAAAATACAAAAATTAGCCAGGTATGGGAGGCTGAGGCAGGAGAATTGCTTGAATCTGGGAGGCGGAGCTAGCAGTGAGCCAAGATCATGCCACTGCACTCCAGCCTGGGTGACAGAGAGAGAGAGACTCTGCCTCAAATAAATAAATATCATCCTGGCCATCAGTTTCAAGGGTGCGTCAAGCAGAGAAACTGGAGGCCAGGAGACCCACCCAGAGACTGCTATAATAGACCAGGCAGCAGAAACTGGAGCTGTGGAAATGGAGAGGGGAGGGACAAGCCCCAAATTTGGCCCTGTGAATCCCAGCTCCTGTTTATCAAGAAGGAAGCCAGCCCAGCAGGTGAATAGAAGGATTATGAGCAAATCAAACGCTCTGGGATGGAGAGCAGGAGGCAGTAAGGTGCCTACTGTGTGCCACATACCCTACTGAGTGCTGAGACCTGGCAGTGAAGTTGTCGCCTTGGGGTTACATGTTCTACATCTGCCCATCCTCTGAAGTGGGCACCCTCCATTTCACAGATGGGAAAATCGAGGTTCGGCAGGATATAAGTGACTTGCTCCTGGGCCCGTGGCTTGTAGGTGACAGCTGCAAGTTGAACCCAGGACTCCTTGGCTCCCAGCCCGTGTTCTTCTCCTTGTCTCTGGGGCTCTAATCTCTCCAAGGAAAACAACCCCAGCCCCACGAGCCACAGAACCGTGGGCTCCCTGGGCCCCCCAGAAGCCCAGAAGCGACCACGGGGGGTGATGAGACAGCAGCGTTTGTAATTAACCCTGTGGCTGAACCGAAGACCTCCCACCAGGATCCAGCCAGAGCCCATCTCGGGGGAAGGCGGGTGGGGATTAAGTTCTCAGAGGAGGATTTGGGCTCCCGAGTGCCTGTGTGGCTTCCTCTGAGCCTTGCGGGGACTCTGCCTTGATCACAGCGCCAGGCCCTTTTCTGGCTTCTCAGCAGTCTGTGAACCTTGAGATGGGGCGGGCACACGTGGCGTCCCCAGCCAAGCAGGGGACGGGCCGGACCCGGTCCTCCAGTGTCACCTCTCCCTCCTGCCGCTGGAACCGAGGCTTAGAATCACTGAGGCGGTGGGAACAAAGCCGCAGGCACAAGAGTGGACATTTCTACGGTGTTCCCTGCTGCCCAGGCGCTGTTCTTATGTTCTTCACAGCACACATTAGCTCATCTTCCCCGCAACCACCCCTGGAGGGCAGGGACTATGATTACCCCCATTTTACAGATGAAGAAACAGAAGCAGAAATGATTAAACTTATCGGAAGTCACAGCACTAACAAGGGCCAGAGCCAGGACTCTAGCCACGCAATGCGGCTCCAGAGTACAGGATTTTAATCACCCCGTTGCATCCCCTGGCGTCAGGCAGGGCTGTACTTCAGGACGGGTTTTCCCCATTCCCAGTTGCGCCCACGTCGCGTCTCCTCCCGGAGTCTCAGTTTCCTGTGCTGTGACTGCAGGCGGAGAGGAGGCCCAGCGTCTAGGGGTGAGTCACCACGTGCCCATTCTCTGCTCCTAGGGTCAGGGCCTGGCTAGTCACTGCCACCCGCTGGCTGGAGTCCAGTGCCCTCATCTGTGGAATCCTTGATCTTGAAGCCGCAGCCTCCCATGTGCTGTGGTATGGGCAGGCAGGGTGCGGGGAAGGCTCGGAGGCCATGGGTGGGGAGTAATGAGGACTCAGAAATCTCACTGCAAGGTTTCAGGTGGTGGGGGTGGCGGTGGAGGTGGGGGTTCAGTGGCTGGGAATCCTGTCCTCCTGGCCTGTAAAGAGGGCACCTATGGCTGTGCCCTTGACCTGTGGGGAGTGCCCAGCAGCCTCCACCCACCCATGCTAGGGCAGCTCCAGGGTTTCCAGATCCCCAAGTCAGCCCGGGCTTGACCACGCTGCCTGCAGGACTGTCATCGGCCTCCAGCCCACTCAGGTCACCTGGTTGGGGAAAAATGGCAGTGAAGGGGCAGAGTGCTGGGTCAGGGTGAGAGGAGGGGCCTGGGGCAGGGTCTAGAGGCTTTGAGATGTGATCATTGCCCCTCTTTGCCTCCCAGTGTCCTGGGCCAAGGCCTGGGTAGCTGCTGCCTCCTCTCAGGTTGTGACAGGTGCCAGATGGGCCCTTTGTGCTCTGAGCCCTCCACTGTCGAAGAGTCTCCTGGGGCAAAGGCCTCTTTCCACAGGTTCCTAGACAAAACTCAGCCTGGAATGGGCTTCTACGGTCCAGGGAGGAAGGCGGCCCAGGAAGGGTCAGACAGCAAGTTGCAGCCGCACAGCAAAATGGGCAAAGGAGCCCAGCTTCCATCTCCAGCAAGGCGTTCTCACGGCCTTCTGACCCTGGGTCTGGCCAGTGAGAAGGAGGGACTCGCAGGTACCCAGCGCCTGTCTGATTCTGGCACTTCAGCCCCCAATCCCAACAGTCTCTTCCCACCCTCTTAACAACACCGGTGCCGGCCCCATTTTACAGATAGGAAAACCAAGAGCCAGAGAGTGACTGGGGCACTGCTCTAGCTGGTGGTGAGGGAAGGCCTGTCTGAGGGAGTGACATTTGCACGGACAATGCCTTGCAAAGACCTGGAGGAACAACTGCTCCAGGCAGGCAACAGATGAAGCGCAAACAACAGGGGTGGAAATAAGGAACAGAAACAAGGTGATGTGGCTGGAACCCAGAGAAACGGGGATCCATGAGTGGGACAGAGGCTGCATGAAGGGGTATGGCAAGAAAGGAGCTGGCATTTTCTTCTGGTCGCAGCGGGGAAGTCACTGCAGGGTTAGAAGCAGGGGAAACAAGTGACCGGCTTGTGCTTTGATCACTTGAGTGGCTGCGGAGCAGAGGAGGCCAGGGAGCTCCGGGAGCTGAGGCCAGAGCACAGTCTGGAGCTTTCTCTGTCTGGGTTGGAGGTGGTGGTGGCTTGGACCAGACTAAGTGTGGTGGTGGCGGGAAGGAGCTGGTTCCAGACAAGCTGGGAGGGAGGGCCAGCAGAGCTCCTTGGTGGACTGCACGTTGGGAGGGGAGGGAACAGGGGAATCGGGGCTGGGCACCTGGGTTGATGGAGGTGCTGTTTACGGATATGGGGAACCAGGTGTGGGGAGAAAACAGACAGTTGGGTTTGGATCACATTGGGCTGGAGGTGCCCATTGGACCTTGGAGTGGAGACGCTGGGTAGGTAGGAGGAAAAGAGTATGGAGTTCGAGGAAGGAAATAGAAAGATGAGGGTCAGGATGGTATTTATAGTTATGGGCTGGAGAGAGCAAGTGACTTGCCCAAGGTCACAGAAAGCCAGTGGTCAGGATTTGAACTGGGGTCTGCTAGGCTCTGAAACCCACAGGGGCTCTTTCCACTGCAGGAGGCGTTCACTCCAGACAGCTGGGAACAGAGAGGGCTTTGTCCAAGGTACAGGGGGTGCTGCAGGACCCAGGGATGGGGCAAGGAGAAGCCCCTCAGGAAAACACAAATAAAGAAAACACAAATAAAACCAAAATAAAGAAATAAAGTGAATGTAATCCTAATCAAAATCCTGTTGGTCAGGCCAGATGCGGTGGTTCATGCCTGTAATCCCAGCACCTTGGGAGGCTGAAGCAGGAGGATCACTTGAGCCCAGGAGTTCGAGACCAGCCTCAGCAACAAAATGAGGCCCCATTTCTACAAGAAGTTACAAATGAAAAATGAGCTGGGCGTGGTGTTGCGTGCCTGCAGTCCCGGGTGTCGACATGAGATGGGAAGAGCGTGCCCAGGAGTTGAAAGCTGCAGTGGGCTATGATCACACCACTGTGCACCGGTCTTGGTGACAGAGCGGGACACTGTCTCAAAAACAAATAATAAATAAAAAGACAAGTCCCTGAGAATGAATTTGGGAATGACTGAGATCCTTCCAGCCTGGGCTGCCCACCTCCCATCCACAGCCTGGTCAGCTGGAAGAGCCCATGTCAAGCATGAGGTCCTGTCCCCTGCCCATTGTACAGATGGGGAAACTGAGGTCTGAAGGAAGGCAGGGCTGGGGTCTAGGTCTTCTGTCTGCCAACCCTGACTCTTCTGCCAGCCCCTAAGCTGGACTCCTGTCTGAGCCAACTCAATGGCTGGGTTGAAACCTTCCAACTGGGGCATTCCTGAAGGGGGTGAGTGTCTCTCTTGAGGTCCTCCCGTAGATGGAACTGGGCCCTGCAGTCTTCCCCTCCTGGGTCTCCCCCAAGGCAGTGTTTGCCCATGCCAGCCTCTGCCCCTGGTCCGGCCCCGCCCTGGCCTTCAAGACCCCTGTAGGTCCCTGGCAGGGCAACCCCATGCCTGGCTCTGGTCATGGTTCCTGCCCTGTGGCCAGGACCAAGGCCCCCCCTGGCCCCTGCCCAGACCACCCAGCGCCAAGGCCTGGCGGAGCCCGGGTGGCTGGCGGGCAGTACTCCCAGGCTGGCCAGCCGTGGTCTGGCCCCGCCTGAGGGGCTGTGGCCTGGGAACCGCCAGCTGTCTCCTTGGGGAAGCGGCTGGGATCTCCAGAACAAACAGGGAAACCGCAGGCTCCCCCACCACGCCCCCAAGGAGGGGCACTGCCTCTGGCCTTGCCCGCCAACACCCCACTCTCCAGGCCTGGCTCCCCACTTCTGGGTGACTAGAATGGAGGCCTGGCGGTGAGCAGGTCCCAGAGTGCCTGATCCCCAGGAGGTGAAATGACACGGAGTTCCCTGGACAGAAGCGCGCAGCACAGGGCACTGCACGTGGGAGGCTCCTGAGAAACAGCAGCCCTGGACTCATCCACCGCTGGCTCAGTGGGAGCCACAGCAATCCTGGGGGATTCCTGGACCTGGCAGGGCAGGCTGGGACAGCCGCCCTAATTCAGACCGGCTGGGGGATGGGGTGCATGTGACTCCACTAAAAGCCGCAATTAGAGCCCAATTGAAAGAAACGCTGTGTTAGTTCCTCCCCGGGTAGATGTGATTACAGGCTCGAAGCTAAACCGTTTCTAACAGGATGACACATGGAGAGGCCCCTTCTGGGGTCTGGCAGGATGCCCAGCCCAGCCCCCGGCTGCGTGACTGGGGAAATCAAGGCCCGGAATTCGCACTGCAGGTGAAGAGGGGGCGAGGCTTGAGGCTCCATCCCCACCTCTCACTTTTCTCTAAAGGATTTCGTGCCGCATCCAGAAGCCAAGACGTTGACACCCCTTGAAAAGGAGGGCTGGGGACTGAGATGATTGACTCCCCAGGAGGAAGGAAGCAGGCGCTTCCCAGAACGACCTCGGCGTGACCTGGTCATGGAGCCAGGCAGCTGCTCCCTGCCCAACCCATGGGGGCCTTGAAATGATTAATAATAATAAAGATAACGGTGCCAGCAGCAGCCGTGGCTCCCTTTGGAAGTGCTCCCCGGGGGCAGGCATCATCTCGCGCATTCTCGCAATCCTGCCAGGGAGCTGAGAATGGCAGGGCTTGGGAAACCAAGGCTCCGAAGGGTCAATGACTTGCCCAGCGTCACGCCAGGAGCCAGTGGTGTGTTCCTGCTGGAATTGGACAAGCTGCTGAGATCCTGAGCAGGGGGCGCAGTTTGGGGGGCGGTTAGGGGGTCATCTCAGTGAATGGCAACGAGTGAGTAAGCGAGCCTGTTAGCAAGTGAATGAATGAATGAACGAATAAAAAGGCTGTTTAAGTAATTCTGCCCCTGGGGAGGCACGAAAGGGCCACAGGTCTCTCCCTAGTTGCCCCCCGCCTTCAGGGAGACCCCTGAGATTAATGGGCCACAGATAAAGGCCCAAGTCTCGCCTGCCCAGAAACAAGGACCCCTCACTTCCCGGGTTCCAGGGAACCCCTGGCTCGTCCAACGCCCTGCTAGGGCACAGGGCACTGCACACGGGAGACCCCTGAGAAACAGCAGTGCCACTGAGCAGTGCCTCTCTGGCCTGTCACCTGCCACCTTCGTCCCAGCCATCCCCCAAATGCCACAAGGGTAGATCACCTGTCCTAGTCCCCACCGCCACCTGCACCCTTGCCCAGGGCAGAATTCCCACATAGAACTGGGGTCTGGGGAGGGACCAAAATAGAGGAAAAGCTGACCTCCTCTCTTCACCCACTCTGCCCCTTCCTGTCCCCTTTGCAGCTCATACTAGGGAGTCCCCAGGTTGGGGGTGGCGCACACTTGGTTCCTAAGAGCTTGGGCAGTAGGGTGCTAGAGCCCCCTGCTGGCCACACATCCCCCTCCATTCCCCAGATTCTTCATTCAGCAAATATTTATGGAGCCCCTACTGTGTGCAAGGTGCTGGGCTCAGCCATTAGTGCACGCACAGACGCTTCCTTCTGATGTCTCTGGTTCCACTAAGAAGACTTTGTGTGTCATGTGCCTCCCCACCACGTTCCTGAGGACTGTCCCCACGCCAACTCCTTGTGGTCTGAAGCTGTGCCTCGCTCATCAGACTGGGATTTCTCCAGAGCATGGCTGACACTGCCGTAAGACTGGCCTATGCAACCTGCCTTTCCTGAGAAACCTCCCCCTTCACTCCAAGAGCCTCCCTGGAGAGGGCTGCCAGATAAAATACAGGACGCTCAGTTAAATTTGAATCTCAGACAAACAAATAATAATTTTTCAGTATAAGTATGTCCCAAATATCGCACAAGGTATACTTAAACTAAAAATTCTTCCTTGTTTATCTGAAATTCAAATTTAACTGGGCACCGTGGGTTTCTATTTGCTAAATCTGGCAACCCTAGACCTGGAGCTCTTTCCTCCTGCTGGAAGTGGGCCTGGCCAGATGGCCCAGGTCGTGTCTGGACTTGGCTCCTGCCTGCCCAGTTATAGCTCCTGTTGGTCCCCAGGACTGGTTCCCTCCCTCGCTGGGCCGCACCTGAAACCCCAGCTCCTAGGTGGACACAGCTGCCCACCACCCGGTGCACAGAGCCCAGCGCATGGACCCTTAGGAGCACTGCGTCCCACCTCCCGCGTGATGGGTCCAGGGAGAGAGGGGGAGAGAGCCACAGCTGCAGAGAGAGACCACGAGTGTCAGAGACAGACAGAGGCAGAGACACAGAGATAAAGGGACACAGAGACTGAGCACTGGAGACAGAGGGGGAGACAGCCCAGAGGGAGACAGACAGAGGGCTTCGGGGCCCCTGCCCAGAGCTGCTTTGGGAGACCAGTGAAGGGGGTGGAGGGTCCTGAAAGCCCACTGGGATTTGCCTGAGTGGACTGGGCAGGAGGAGACGTGGGGCCCCTGAGCCCCAACATTGGGCCCCAGACTGGCCGGCCCTGGGAGGCAGGGGTGGGAGTCCATTCAGAGGCCGGCCTCAGCCCTGGGGCTCTCCCCTTGCCCTGCCTCCCAGGGGCAAACACAGGGACATTCATGGCTTCCCAGAAGGGCCTATGGGGCAGCCAGAGTGGCTTTTAAAATTAGCCTCGCTAACCAGATCTGGTTATTTCAGGAGGCTCCATCCCTTTGGCAGGGCGGGAGCAGGGAAGAAGGGAGGAACCTCCACATTCCAGGGTCCCTGGCTGAGTACCCCCTGTGGCCTGGGCAGCAGAGAACGTCCAGCTCCCAGTCCCCTGGCGTGGCCAGCCCGGGTCTGTGGTCATCTCCTTGGCAGAGTTGCCCCAGGGTTGGCCATGGGTGTCCAGGGACACCCCAGCTGGGGGCGGGCAGGGGAGGACCCCCTTGTACTGGGCATGGGTTCTGTGCCAGCAGCCATCCCGGTACCTTAGAGGCCAAGACAGCCTCTTCAGAGCAATAGGTAGGGGCCTTGTCCTCATTCTCCAAGTAAGGAAACTGAGACTCCGAGAGAGAGGAGGCCGCTGCTGTGAGGCAGGGGAGATGGGGGAGGTCAAGTCTTCCAGACACCCAAGTCCGTCCATGGAAGGCCTCTTCCCTCCTGCGTCTGGAGGAACCCCCCCAGCTGCTGTTTCCACTACGAGAGTAATTTCTAAGCAGAGTCCAGCGCTTCCCGGAGCCTGGTACCCCCCGCCCAAGTCCTAATTCCAGCCTCCAGTCACAGTGTCCCGGCTCGCCCTCCCACCTCAGAGCCCAGGGCGAGCACAGAGCTGGCGCAGGCACAAGAGAAACAGCACTGGACACTTTGATCCCAGAGGCCTGCTCCGTCGCCAGCCTCCCCTGACCCCACCTCAGAGCTTGGAGGGGTGCGGTGGGGTGAAACTCAGCCCAGAGGCCTTCCTTCCCGCAGACGGCCTGGCACCAGCTGGACAAGGACGGGGCAAAGGCAGGTTCTGCCCACCAAGCTGCCCATCTGCTCTGCCACGGCAGCCCCTGCTGCTCCATCTCAGCTGCAGGATAGAGTGGAGTGGGGGTGCATTGCTAAGTACAGGGAGACAAGCCGGACACCTCCCCTGCCAGCTCTGTTATGGGAGCATCATGACCCCAGGCAAACCCGGCAAGCTGAGGCCCAGGGAAGCACCTGACACCTTCCATTCCCAAAGCCTCACATCCAGGCACCTGTGCTGGGCCCAGCAGGTGGGCGTCCTCCACGCACCGAGCGGACCCCACGTGTTCTGAATTACGGACGTCATTGATCCCCTCACCCGGTACGCACACTCTCTTCTTTGAGCCCACCATGTGCTGGGGCTGCACCGAGAACGTTATGAGATATCACTTCATTTAATCCTCATGCCAGGGTGCCAGCGAGGGCAGGGCTGTCAGCACCCCCACTGCAGAGATGAGGAAACTGAGGCCCAGGGAGCCAAAATCATGTCTCTGTGGTCATAGAGTGAGGAGGCGAAGCAGCTCAGAACTGACTCTGAAGAAGCTCTTAACCGTGGTGCTGAACTGTGGCGGCCGGCCCTGCAGAGGTGGGGCGGGAGGAGAGAGGGCAGAGGACTGCCACAGAGGGGGAACTGAGGGATAAGGAGCAGGGGTGAGGCTGGTGGGTGGGCGATTCACAGGGGACTCACTGGGTCCAGAGCAGCCTAGAGCCAAACCCAGTTGGGTGGGGCTGGGGTTTGGGTGTGAGTCACCACCCATGGGTGGCCTGAGGCATCACAGGGTCACAGAAGGGCCCTGTCAGGAAAAGTGTGGCACTCCCTGAACAACCCCCTGGGGTGCCTGGGAAGGGGGCAGGGCCAGCAGGGGCTGGGGGGCACTGCCAAGCTGTCAGGGAGGTCAAGGCACGGCTGATCCCTTCGGAGCCCAATTTGGTGCCTGCTCCCAAATGTCCCCAAACCCACCCAGCAGACCTGCTCTCCTCTGTGGTCCTGCCCCAGAGGGAGGAGTCCTCTCATTCACCCAAGTCCCAGTCTGTACCCCCAGGAGTACAGGGGAGATGGGGGAGGTCAAGTCTTCCAGACACCCAAGTCCGATTTTCCCCTTAGCCCCACAGCCCATCAGGTGCTTGGTCCCCCTGCTCAGGCCTGCCTGGTGTCCTTCTCAGCGTCCTCCTGGCTACCCTCTTACCCCATCAACAGCCTCGTCGGTCCCCTCCTGCCTTCGCTGGTGCAGCCTCCACCAGCAACTACCGCTGCTGCCTGGGGCTCCCCCTACCCTTGTCACAGAGCCCTGGCCCCTCCGTCTGGAGTTCAAGGCCACATTGCCTCTGGCCTCATCCCTGCCCATCTCCCTGTCCCCTCCATTGTCACCTTCCCACCATTTGGAGCTGGTTGCCACCTTCCCGGTTCCAGGGGTGCTCTGCCTCCCCGCCTTTTACTCGAGGCCCCCTCCTGCAGGGTCCCTCCTCCCTAGGCCTTCTCAGGAACGGGGAGCAACTCCAGGGACTTTCCCTGACACCTCTCCCCCCAGGCCCTGCTGGTACACACCTCTCCTGTCCCCAGCTGCCCCTCATCACCCATCATCCTACTGTCCCAGCTGTGAGTTCCTGGTAGAGGGATCTTGGACTCATCCCCATCTCCTGGGCCCCCATCGGGTCCCGTAAGTGATCCCTTGGCGCCCCCTTGTGGCCATATAAGGGGATTCACTGAATATGAGAACAGGGGCAGGAAGTAATTAATTGAGCACCTAATGTGTGCCAGACACTGTGTGCTGTATGTTTGATACCCACCAGCTCATTGAATCCTCACAACAAACCCTTGGGAGAAACACTACCACTCCTGTTTTACAAAAGGAAACACTGAGGCTCACAGAAGCTAGTAAGTTTTTCTTTTTTTTTCTTTTTTTTTTTTTTGAGACGGAGTCTTGCTCCGTCGCCCAGGCTGGAGTGCAGTGGCCGGATCTCAGCTCACTGCAAGCTCCGCCTCCCAGGTCTACGCCATTCTCCTGCCTCAGCCTCCCGAGTAGCTGGGACTACAGGCGCCCGCCACCTCACCCGGCTAGTTTTTTGTATTTTTTTAGTAGAGACGGGGTTTCACCGTGTTAGCCAGGCTAGTCTCGATCTCCTGACCTCGTGATCCACCCATCTCGGCCTCCCAAAGTGCTGGGATTACAGGCTTGAGCCACCGCGCCCGGCCGTTTTTCTTTTTTTTTTTTTTTTTTTTG
>NC_037668.1:49113139-49120639 GCF_003255815.1 Theropithecus gelada
TTTTATTTTTTTTTTTTTTTTTGAGACGGAGTCTTGCTCTGTCGCCCAGGCTGGAGTGCAGTGGCGCAATCTCGGCTCACTGCAAGCTCCGCCTCCCGGGTTCAGGCCATTCTCCTGCCTCAGCCTCCCGAGTAGCTGGGACTACAGGCGCCCGCCACTGCGCCCGGCTAATTTTTTCTATTTTTAGTAGAGACGGGGTTTCACCATGGTCTCGATCTCCTGACCTTGTGATCCACCCGCCTCGGCCTCCCAAAGTGCTGGGATTACAGGCATGAGCCACCGCGCCCGGCGCTAGTAAGTTTTTCAATGCCACCCACCCAGATGGTGCCAGGACTCAAACCTAGGTCTGCCTGACAGCACAGCCATGTTCTTCCTGCAGTGTGGAAGGGCCCAGGGTGCAGGGAAGCACAGTACCCCGGGGAGGAAACCACGGGCCGTGCTCACAGAGCTGGTGGCTTGGCTTTGGAGGTGTCCCCAGGCCCAGCAACTCTGATGGGGATAGGCTTGCTCCTTGCCACCTTGGCATCCCTGGACGTCTGTCTGGGGTCAATCTGGCCACGGTTCACACAAAGCCAGGCCCAACTCTGGGTACAATAGCGATAAATAGAATTTATTTTATACAACTGTTACCGACATCCACACGGCCACAGGGGCTTCCAAAATGGGTGTTGGGGCTGGGAGGCTGGCCTTTGGCTTGGTGCCTAAAAAGTGTGACCAGACACACAAGGGCTCCCAGCAACTGTGCCTGGCTGCCCCCTCCATGGCGGTCGGGGGAGGCAAGGCCTGGACTCTCGGCCAGCTGAGACTCTTGGCCTGGAGGGCCCAGCATGGGATGGCAGGGGTTAAGCTGGGTCCTGGCTGAGGAGTCAGGTAGGTCCCCATCCCCCATGAGGGGGTCACTTGTCTGTCACATGTAGGCAGTGGACAGGGCATTGGCAGACCTGTGGCAGAACTGGAGGGTCCAGGAGGCACACTGGGCACAGCCAGCTCCCTGCCCCTCAGCCCACCTGGGGTTCCAGGGACCTCAAGAAGCAGGGTAGGGTGACAGGAGGTCCCTGGGAAGAAAATCCCACCTTCTAGGGCAGGTGCATATAATCACAGTCTTCAGTGACCTCTGAAATAATCTTGTCCATTTGTAGCAGAAGCGCCCAGAGAGGGAGAGTGACTTGCCCAGAGTCACAGAGCAGAACCCAAATCGGAAACCAGGATCCAGCTCCCACCCCAGTGTTCACTCCCCGACACATCACATCCACCTCGTGCTGCCTCCAGGGGGTAAGCTCTCCACACGGAACTGTCTCAATTCCTCTCTCCCACCTTGTTCCCTCTGAGTCCAGAGGGATGCTCAGGGGTGATGGAGGCCCTGGGTGGGCCCAAGCCAGGCCCCCAGTCCTGCTTCCACTGAGCAATCCCCGCCCCAGCCCGGACCCCCAGGCTGGGGGTGGGGACGATGCCAGCAGCTTCCCCGATCCCAGGTCTGGACGGCTCTGCCCTGCAGAGATAGCCCAGATGGGTGGACCACAGGGAGGGTGGGGAGGCAGGGGGCAGCCCACAGGCTGGTGTTGGTCTTCAGGGCAGAGGTCCCGTCTGCCTGGGCTTGACACGGCACCTTCCCCTTGTGCTTCTGTGGCCTCATCTGCAGGGCAATGGGGGATGGAGACACCATGAAACATGGCATGGTGGGTGGCTGGCACCAGTGTGCCCCAACTCTGCCAAGTCCCTGCCTCAGGGAACCCCACCCTGGGAGAGGGGCCCACCCTTGGAATTCCAGGCTCTGGGTCTTTCTATCCCATTGGGAACCCCTGAAACTTCCTGCCACCCG
Organism: Theropithecus gelada; assembly: GCF_003255815.1. Classification (NCBI taxonomy): domain Eukaryota; kingdom Metazoa; phylum Chordata; class Mammalia; order Primates; family Cercopithecidae; genus Theropithecus; species Theropithecus gelada. The sequence goes on from NC_037668.1 coordinate 49,114,959, forward strand.
GCAACTGCCAAGTCCCTTTCACACTCCCATCAAATCCTCCAACAATGCAAGGGCAGAGGTTGCAGGGAGGGGCCGTGGCCTGCCCAAGTCACCCAGCAACTGAGTGCCAGGGGCTCAAACCCAGACACATAGCTCCCATCCCAGAGAGGTGACAGAGCAACAGGGAGGAATCACCTCAGCCCCCCACACACCCCCACCCTCTCCCACCAAACACAAGCTGAAGGGCTGGGTCTAACCTGCTCAGCTTCACCTTCAGAGGGGGTGGCCCGGCTAACAGCCCTGCAGACAGACAGTGGTGGTGAGACAGGCGGCAAGACGGGAGAGGCAACGGGGCGGGAGACACAGGTGTGCAAAGTCACTGGCTGTGTCCAGGCCGGGCGAGCCCCACCCCTCCTGGCCTGGGGGGACCTCTTGGTCCAGCCTCAGCTCCCAGCCTCCCCGCCAGCTCATCCCCTCCCGGGTACGGCTCCCTCAGCACCAGCCCCAGGAGGCTGCACGTACCAGCTGGGGCATGTGCTGCTCAGATGCTTCCAGCTGGATCTTGATCTCGGGACATGCAGGGTCCCCCAACTTGCCGGCGTCTGGGTGGGGTGATCGAGAGGGGCCTGGGGAGGGGGGCAGGAGGGAGCCACCTCACTGGCCGCGGGGAGGCACCAGGGAGACGGGGGCACAGGTGGGCGGTCGGCACCAGTGCACTCCAACCCCACCCTTAACTTTCTTCCTTGCCATCCCCCATCATCCTCCGAGACCCTTCCAGAAGAAACCAGCCCTCCAATCCGCCCAGCCACCCTAAGCTGGACAATGACCTGCCCACTGTCCTCCAAGGCAGGGGCAGTCACATCACACACCGACTGTGTGGGGCATGGGACCTGGTGCCCAGCCCTGTCCCCCTCCTACCCCAAGGGTAGCCCTGCTTCGTGGGGAAGCTGCCCTGTCCTGGTACCTGGGGAGCTGCCCCCACTAGTGGTGCTGACACTGTCCTCCAGCCACGTGCTATAGATGAAGGAGTCCCGCTTGTGAGGTGTTCCTGAGGACGACACGCTCTCCTGGGGAGAGGGTGGAGAGAGGGAGGGAGGTTAGCCCATGCCCTTGGCACTGGCTAGGGCTCCCTCCCAGCCCCTCTCCCTCTCTGCACTCTACAATCCCCCACCCGTACCCCCTGCAAAGAGGACGGGCCTAGCCATGTCTGCCCCAGGGAGATCACAGGAGGGCAGAGTCAGGGCAGGCAAAGACCCGGGCACACACCACCCACTGCCACTCATTCATTCAACCAACATTCACTGATGTTCTCCAGGGCTTGCCACTGACATAAATCCGGCATGGGCCCTGCCCTCAGGAGCCTGGTATCTGGGAGGCAAGGCAGGCTGTGAAGAGACCATTGTAATTCTAGACTCTGTGCTGCAGCGGGCAGGGCCTGGGTCGGCACTGTTTCCAGCTGCACCTGTTGTATCTGGGGCAGTGCCTGGCAAGGAACAGGGTTTGCAGCATGAAGAATGACAAAGGGTGTTCCGGGCAAAGCCCAGGGACTGTGAGAACGCAAAGGGGGTTCCTAACTTACCCTGAGACTAGGAAATCAGGGAAGGCTTTCAAAAGGAGGTGTGTGAGACTCAGTCAAGAAGGATGAGTCAGAGCCAGCCTCGAAAAGAAAGGAGGCGGCCGGGCGCGGTGGCTCAAGCCTGTAATCCCAGCACTTTGGGAGGCCGAGGCGGGTGGATCACGAGGTCAGGAGATCGAGACCATCCTGGCTAACATGGTGAAACCCCGTCTCTACTAAAAATACAAAAAACTAGCCGGGCGTGGTGGCGGGCGCCTGTAGTCCCAGCTACTCGGAGGCTGAGGCGGGAGAATGGCATGAACCCGGGAGGCGGAGCTTGCAGTGAGCCGAGATCGCGCCACTGCACTCCAGCCTGGGCGACACGGCGAGACTCCGTCTCAAAAAAAAAAAAAAAAAACAAAAAACAAAAAACAAAAAACAAAAAAAAAAAAAGAAAAGAAAGGAGGCGGCGGCAGAAGAGTGTTCCAGACAGAAGAGATGGCACACGTGCAAAGGGCCAGGGGTGCAGTGAGCCTGGGAGGCTTGGGGGGCCACAAGGGAGTCCAGAATGTCTGAAGTGGTGAGAGAGGAGACTAGAGAAGGGAGTGACCAGATCTCCAAGAGCTCCAGAAACTGAGCTTCCTGTGGACAGTGCTGGGGAGCCGTGGAAGGCTTCTGAGCAGCGGAGGGTTCGTCTGCACTGATCCTTTGGGCCGGGTCCCCTGATCACATCTCAGCCACGCCCAGGCTCGTGGTTCTACTCAGGGCATCTCCAGGCAGCAAAGAGCCCCCTTCCAAGCTCCTGTGGAGCCCCCGACCCCCTGAGCCTCTCACCAGGCCTGTGTCCTCTCCGTCCACACCCTCCGTCTCCTCCACCACGCTGGCAAAGCTGCTGGCACTGGATGAGGAGCGGGAGAAGTCCTTGAGCGCCTCTGCTCTCTGCGCGGCGGTCTCCGCTCTGCCACAGACAGCGCCCCATTAGCCGGTGTCCACCCCGAGCCCCTCCTGGGCCAGGCCCTCACTCCCTTGCCCTCCCCAACCCGGGAGGCCCAGCCTGTAGCAGCCAAGCACCTTTGGGGACCCCTTACAGATCCTTGGGCCTCTGAGCCCCCCAGACTCCCCCTGCAGCCTCCTCCTACCCCCGCTGTCCTTCCTAATCCATAAATCTGACCATGTCCCTCCCCTGCTCAAAACCCTCTCCTGGTTCCCCATTTCCCCAGGTAAAGCACAATGTCCTTGGCCTGATGTTCAAAAACAGCAGCGATTAGTGACACTAACGTCATCGGCTGCACGTCCACTCTGCGCTGGGCACTGCTCTACGTGCCTTTACCCGAATTATCTTATCACTATGATTATTATACCCATCTTCCAGATGAGGAGACGCCAGGCATAGAGGGGGCAGGCACACAGCCCAGGGTCACTCAGCACAGGTGGGAGGGCAGTGGATGAGGTCCAGGCAACTCCACAGTCTAGTCTCTTAACCCCACAAGGTTTTCATGCTCAGGGCCTCCGCGCCTCCTGCCTGGAGTCTCAGTCCTCTCAAATCCCGAAAAGCAAATGTGCCTTTCAAAAATCAGCCTAGGGCTCCCGCTCCAGGAGTCCTTCTCCGATTCCTCCTCCCAAGGTGAGAATGACCCTCCCCACGCTGGCTCCTGCATACCGCGTCTCCCCTGTCCCTGCCCTCCTTTCCTGCCTCTCTGTTTGCCTACTCGGCTCTTTAGCCTGGGCTGAGTCCTCTCGATCCCCACAGAACCCAACACAGAGGCAACTCAGCCAACGGACACCAAATGCAGGGACAGCTTCCTCACTGGCCTCTCTGCTTCCATCCCACCCCACTCCAGCCTCTTCTCCAGAGAGCAACCGTGGTCAGCTTCTTGAAGCATCACCCTCATGATTAAAATCCTCCCAAGGCTTCCAGTCACACTTAGGATAAAAGTCAAAGCTCTTAGGCCAGGCGCGGTGGCTCATGCCTGTAATCCCAGCACTTTGGGAGGCCAAGGCAGGCGGATCACAAGGTCAGGAGATCGAGACCATCCTGGCTAACACGGTGAAACCCTGTCTCTACTAAAAATACAAAAATTAGCTGGGCATGGTGGTGGGTGCCCGTAGTCCCAGCTACTCAGGAGGCTGAGGCAGGAGAATGGCAAGAACCCAGGAGGCGGAGCTTGCAGTGAGCTGAGATTATGCCACTGCACCCCAGCCTGGCAACAGAGCGAGACTCTGTCTCAAAAAAAAAAAAAAAGAAAGAAGAGGAAAAAAAAAGGACAAAGCTCTTTTACAGCCTGCTAAGCTATAAGCCAGTGTCTGCCCCCCTCTCCAACCTCCTTCCTGCCACCATCCAGCACAGTGTCACAATGTCTGTCTGGGCCCAGCCCCTCAGGTACTCTTTTTTTTTTTTTTTTAAAGTGATAGTCTTGCTATGATGTCCAGGCTGGAATGCAGTTGCAGTAGTTATTCACAAGCATGATCATAGCTCACTGCCGCCTCAAACTCCTGGGCTAAAACCATCCTCCTGCTTCAGCCTCCCAGGTAGGTGGACTCCAGGCATACGTCACCACTCCCGGCCACCCTTCTTTCTGTCCCTGGAGTGTGCCCCAGGCCTCTGCACTGGCCGAGCTCCTCACCTGAATGCTCTTCTCTCTGCCATGCCAGTCCTAGCAGGGCTGGCTCAATTCCCAATTCAAATGTCACCCCATGGAGGTGTCTCCCCTGAGGACCCATCTAAAGCACCCCTGCCCCCAGTCCTTCTTCATCCCCCCCAACCCTGCTTCGGGTTCCTCCTATCACCATGATCTGAAACAGCTTATGAGGCCATGTTTTGGTGGACCTGCGGCCGTGAGGCGGGGACCTATGTGCAGGGCACCTCTGTGCCCCAGAGCCAGGCGCAGGGCTGGGCGTGCACAAAGCGTTCGGTGGGTATATGTCAAAGGAGGGCCCCAGAGAATGCCCAGGACCCCTGACACCCTGCTGTGGCAGAGTCAAGGCTCCTGGGCTGTTCCGGGCCCAGGCAGGGGAGGGGAAGGACGGTTCACCACTCCCAAGCCCCCAAGCCCCACGTGCCCTGAGCCCCAACCTGTTCTTGGTCGTGGGCATCTCTGGGGAGCTCTGAGTGGATGAGTTCTCCGACTTGGGCTCCTGTGAGACGTGCCCGCTGTCTGGGGTCTTCTGACCAGCCGGAGGGCTCTCCCTGCGGGGCACACGGGGGCAGCAGGGGGATTCAGCTCCGGGCCCGGCATCAGGGGTAGCATGAGGCCCAGGCGGTGAGGGGGGTCACGGTGCCTCCTGCCTCATACCCACACCCCTATCCTCAGGGCCAGCCCTGGAGCAGTCTTGTGGGCTCCCTGGCGAGCCTGGCCAGTGATGGGGTTGGCACTGACGGGGCTGTATGGGACAGGGATGGGACTCCTCCCAGGTCCTCTCCACAGGAGCAGGTACAGCTGTCCCATTATGGATAAGGAACCTGCCCAGGGATGCACAGCTAGGACGTGGCAGTGCCAAGACCTGAACCCAGGACTCGCAGCACGTGGAGCTCTGGCAGCAGCAAGGACAATGCCCGCTCCCCTCCTGGAGCCCTCTCAGGGGGCCTGGCCCTGGCCTCACATGCAGCGCCCCAGGTCCCCACAGCAGCCCCATGCCATGGGTTGTGTTCTTGTCCCTTTTCCAGGTTGGGACAGTAAGGCTCAGAGGAGCTCAGTGACTCACCCAAGGTCACACGTGGTTAGTACTACGGAGGCAGTACTCACACCCAGGAGCTAGCCTCGGAATTCCGGGGGCAGCCCTGCTGCTGGTCTGGGCTCACTGCCCTCATGCTGCCCACACTCGCTCACCCCCAGGCCCATCTGTGGCCACCCCAAACATCAGCACTAGGCCCTCCCACATGTGCTGGGGCCGTGGGAAGAGCATGGGTGCTGGCCCTAGACAGATCAGGGCTCAGATCCCAGCTCTGCCCATCACTGGCTGTGTGACCTGGGCAAGCCCCTTGACCCCTCTGACCTACGGCTTCTTGATCTGCATGTGGCACGTTAGGTGACGTGCTGGCCCTGGTGCCCGACACACAGCAGAGACTTGACCACACAGCTGTCACTAGTGGGGACAGAGAGGCAGAGGGGCGGGCACTCCCTTCTGCCTGCTCTGCTTTGCCACCGAA
>NC_037668.1:49125639-49146784 GCF_003255815.1 Theropithecus gelada
GCTAAACCAGGGACAGGCAGGGTGGGTCACACAGGCCAGGTCCCTCTCCAGTGATCATGGTTCACACACCCCTTCTGAGAACTCTATTTCTTTCTCTCAGTCAAGACAGAGCCTCTTCCTCTCTTCTCTGCCTGCTGACCTGGCAGCCTTTGTATCAGCAGCCCTTGCTGTCTCCCAGAATCCTCCAACCTTCAGCAGAATTCCCAGGTGAATTCTCCACCTAGGCCCCACTTCCAACAGTTACTCCTCCTCAAGCCAGGGCCCCACCTTACACGCTGCTCCCTCAAACTCTACTCAAGGCAGACTATGTCCACAAGTGTAAGCCCATTGTAAAGCCCAAATCCACCTCGAGCCCGGCCCTCCTCCCATACTAGGGCTTCCTCTAGCCACACCCCCAAGCCATGTCCATTAGCCCTGGCCCCTGACTCCACCCCCAGCCACGTCCCCTCCCAGACTCTACACCCATGCAAGCAGCCTCTAGCCATACCTCCACACCATGTCAATGAGCCCCAGTCCGGGACTTCGCTCTAGCAACACCCCCTCTCAAATACCACCTCCAGTGCCAACCGCCTCTAGCCACCCCCCGGTCCGGGACTCCACCCCCTAAGCCACGCCCCTTCTGCCAGACTCCACCCCCATGCCGTGTCCATCAGTCTATCAGCCTCAGCCTGGGACTCCGCCCTAGCCGCATCCCTGCTCCCTGGCCAGTTAGACCTGGGGCCCTTCACCTTGAAAGACTCAAAGAAGCCGCCGCCCCCACTGCCATTCTCCATCTTGTCCTCGTCGCCGCCCAAGCCCATCATGGACTGGCTGTGGATGTGCAGTTCCTCATAGAGTGTCTCCAGGAGGGCGGCGCGCGTCCGCTCCTGTGGGCCAGGCCCGGGCCGTCAGGAAGGACCCCAGGGATCAGCCCTTCGGCCCACAGTTCAAATCCCGGCCACCTTTCTGAGGCACGGGACGCCTTCTCTGAATGAGTGGGGAGTGGGGAGGGCCCCTGCACCGCCTTCCCCCAGGCCACTCCACAGCTCAAGCAGCCCCCAGGGACCCTCATATGAAGGGCCCCTCATAGCCTCTTCAAGGTCTGGCTTCATGTCCCCACCCCCCAGGTTCGCCCCCTACCCAGACCCAAGGTGTCCCCCATCAGCCTGCCCGCATCCCAGCATCTCCTGGGCACTCCTCACTATCCCTCCGGCTTCCTCTCCCCAACCTCCTACTCATCCATCAATCCATCCAGCCCCAGGTGTCCCCGCTAAGGCCAGGGTCTGAACATGGCTTTTCCCTTCCCAGGGACAGGACTGAAGTTCTAGGTTGGAAGGTGAGAAGAGGGTGACCCAGCTCTTACAGCCCATCCTCACCTCCAGTTTGGCAAACTTCTCTGCCTTGTAGCAGGCATATTCAGCATTGATCAGCTTTGTCAGCAAAAATTCCTGGAACTCAGGCCCCTGGAAACCCCCAGCGTGGAGGAGATGAGAAACGGAGGTTCAGATGAACACATAAACAAGAGTCTGAACCCCAATGAGGCAGAGGCTGCAGCTCCTGAACCATGCTCTGCTGGGGCCTGGGGTCACCCTCTTCACTCCCAAAAGGGCATCTCCCTGGGTTCAGCTCCCCAGGTACCTTCAAGGGGCCCCAGTGCCCTTCATGGCTGCCCATGCCCTCAGGAGAGCAAACCCCACAGATGTTAGGGTCTGAGTTGGGGTCTCGACCTACTGCTTCAGTCTAGGGTAGCTGAGCTGTGTACAGAGCTGAAGCCCAAGCTTGAAGTGTGCCCCTCCCCAAACATTTTAGAAGAAAGAAGAGATTGGAACTGTCAGAAAGAGAACAGAAATGAGGAAAGGCCAGTCTACTACATGGAAAGTATAAAACAATTGTGTAGTTTATTCTGTGACCTTGTGAAAAAAAAAAAAAAAGTGTTTTCAAGATGAACAGAAAAGCCAGTCCCCAGTTGCAGTTAGGGGAGCCCAGCTGCCCTGGTACACAATGCAGCTTTGGGACCTCATAAGGCAGAATGTATGTGCACCCCCCAGGCCCCCACCCATTTTGTCCTGCTTTGCCCATGACTAGGGGCTGCCCCTCACCTTTCTGAACACGGCGGGGTCCGGGAGGGGGGGTCCGAAGAAGGGCACATCATCTCTTGCAGTGACAGAGACCTGGAAGGGAGGGCAGCTGTCCGTTCCTGTGGAGTCTGGGGTCTGCTCTGCCCCAGCCTAGCCAGAAACCTCTACTTTGCCTCCCTGGCCTACCCCTTGGTCGGGGAGGCTCAGTGATTGTGGGCTGGATGAATCTTTCTTCCAGGGATTTCTGCCCTCTATCTTTTGCCCTGAATTTTAGTGGTGGAGAGGGGTGAGGGCTACAGGAATCATCAGGATGGTGAAGGCAGAGGAGGCTATGGGAGGTGGAGGACAGTGATACCAGGCCAGGAGGCAGAGGAGGGAAACTGTCCTCTCTGAGGGGGTGAACTTTGGGGAAGACAGAGGGCATGGTGTGAACAGGGCACCACTGAAGCCTTCCATGGTCCCCCGTTACAGCTGGAAAAGGTGAGGCTCAGAGAGGCATCCCAGGGAGGGCAGAGCTGCAGCCAGGGTCCTTGCTGACGCCCCTGGGAGGCTCCAAGAGCACCCACCTTGTAGAGGGGGCCATCAGGGCCCCCGCCCTCAGCCTGCACCACTACGTAGGCATGCAGGAAGTTGGATGCGATCATGTCGGGCACAAAAGGAGTGTTCTCATCCTGGAAGACCACAGCCACGATGTCGTTCCCGATGTGCCGCTTCCGCTGCAACTGAGCACAAGGCCACAGGCCTTCACGGTCTGGCCACAAGGGGCCCACTGGGGAGAGGGGTGCCCGCAGAGGTTTAGGAGGGTTTGGGGTAGTCAGAGGGCACATCTAAGGATTTGCTTTCCCCAAAATGATGTAGCAAAATAAACTTGTCTTAAAACGATTTTAGTTGAAAAATGGCCTGTTTGGAACAACGTACACTCTTCAGGTGACGAGGGTACACTAATGTCCCAGACCTCACCACTATTCAATTCATCCATGCAGTCAAAACCCACTTGTGCCTGGACATCTATTGAAATTACAAGAACAATTCCTGTAGGTTTTTTGGAGTGCTGTGACAGACGATGAAACCAAGGCTGAGGGCAGTGACTTGGAAGGTGCTATAATGAGCTATAATGAGCTTGGGGACTCGAGCCCAGGTCTCTCGGTCCCTAGACCCTACCTCTCAGCCCTTCTCCTATATCAATGCCCCAAACATGGCCCCCGATTGAATAAACAAGTTCTACTTGGTATACATTCATGTTGCTAAAATGAACACAGACCCTCAGGAAAAGAAAGTTAAAAGACACTAAAACATTTCCCTTTTATTCCCTTGGGCTGGGGACCTGATTGGGAAGGCAGATAGCCCTGTAGGAGGCTCAGGACAAGGGGACACACTTCTGAGTTCAGTTCCTGGAACATGCTTTGCATGTCCTCGAGTCCAGGCCTTTGCAGAAGCCGTTCTCGCCACCTGGAACATTTCCCTGCCTTCTCCCAGCTCCTTCACAGTCTAAAAGTCACTTTCTCTTGAAAGCTCCCACCTCTGCCAAGACTACACGTCTCCACATGACCCCATGATGCTCTCCACTCCCCACAAAGCACCAGCTCAGATCTGCTAAACTCTTGCAACGTACTATGAACTGTTCTGGTCCCTCTATGCACTCACGCATTTATGCTCACCTAGGAGGTGGGTGCCATTCTGACTGTAGAAACCAAGGCTTTCCCAGCATTGAAGCAGCCTGTCTCCCCTGACCCAATGAGAGCCCACAAGTGGGGGCGCTGATCATTTCCATCTCTGTCCCAGGGCCTGCGCTGAGCCTGGCGTGATGGAAGCTGAACGGACAGGTGGCGGGGGAGGACAGGTGGAAGATGGGAGGCAGGTGGGGGTGCCCAGGCTACCTGCTGGGCGTCCCCTTCTGTGTAGGGCAGCTTGGTGGACACGTGAAACATGATCTCCTTGTTGCGGAAGTTGCAGTACACAGATTCGGTCCCCGTCTGCCCGTGGGTCACGTCCAGGCCTCCTCGGAACCTGCCCCCGGGTCCCCCAGGCCATGGCTCAGTCTCCAGCCCCGGCCAGGCCTCCACGGGGCCAGGACAGGGGCTCCCTCCCTGCCCAGGAGCACAGTCAGATTATACTCTGCTCAGCCCACCCTAATACTCACCCCTTAAAGTCCTGCAGTTTGACCTTCTGGCCAAGAAACTCAAGGAACTCCACGAAGGCGGGACTTTCCTCGTTGGTGCTGAAGAGTTCTTCCTCGGAGGTCTGGGAATGAGGGGCCGAGGTCATTGAGCTGGAGTTCCTGAGAAGCCCCTGCCCTCTGTCCCTACTAGGACCCAGAGAGGGCTGGAGGGAGGACCTCTGGCAGCCTCCTGGGCTCCCGAGTCCCTTGGCCGCTGTGCTGCCCTGGAAAAGGTGTCAGGCTCCAGATACGGGGCCGGGTGGGGAGGGGCAGCAGGGAGGAGGAGGTGAGCACACCTGCCCGAGCTTCTGATAAATGACGCCAAACTTGAAGTTATTGCTGATGACATGCTCGTCAAAGGTGACGATGAGCCGGGAAGCCTGCAGGAGAGGACGCCGGGTGAAGAGGCTGCATGTGCAAGCTGCCATTCGACGTGCTCTTCCCCTGTGCCAAGCACTGAGCCAGGCGCTCTACACGCATCACGTCATGTAATTCTCAGAACAAGCCTGGGAGGGAGACAGTCCAGCTGTCCCCTCTGAATCTCAGGTTCAGAGACCTTAAGTGACTCACCTAGGGTCAATGGCTTGCAAGCACGTACAGCCTTGGGATTTGACCCCAGGTCTGTTGGATCCCAAAGCTTAGGCTCATCACTCCCGAATTTGCCGTGAGTCCCAGTCCTGCCATGCCAAGCCCGCCCCTACTCCAGTCTAACTCCCAACTCACTCCTCGGCTTCTCTGTAAACCCACATCATTCTTCCAGAACAGGCCACGTCTCACCAATCTGCTGTGGGCATTGAGCAAGTTCTCCTCCTCACCTTAGGCCTCAGTTTCCTCTCCCATAAGCAGGAGGTGGGCCCTGATTTCTGAAGCCGCTTCAGGATACCTGTCCTGGACCACACCACCTCTAGAGACCTCACACTGCTCCAGAATTCAGTCAGGGACACAAGGGTTTACCTGTCTGTCCTCTTCCAGGAGGTGCCCCTGGCTCGTCCAAGGCAGAAGCCCCTGCCCCTATCCCCACACTGTCACAGTGCCTACAGCCCAGCTCCCAGCACCCGGGCAGGAAGTGCCGGGGCTATTCTTTCTCTACAGGTCTCCTCTGGGACAAAAAGGCAGGGCCAGTAGAAAAGACACCCATTCCAGGGGAGGACTGCGGCACAGATTGCTCTCAGGAGGGTCTCCGAACATCACAGAGGTTCCAGATGTTAGCGAGGCCAGCCTCGAAGGCAGACAAACCTAGGCTTAAATGCAGGCCCTCCTTATCTGCTGTGCACCCTGGGGTAAGGCACAGGCCCTTTCGGTGGCTCCTCTTCTGCAAATTGTGGACTTCACAGGGTTATTGTGAGGATTAAATGAGAGAACCTGGGGAAAGTACCTGGCACACAGAAGGTGCTTAATAAATGCTCAGTCTTCCAGTTACTCTCCCACCCTCCTCAGTGAGCTGTGCCCAGATCCAGTCATACCTTGGGGTAGAGCACAGGATAGAACCGATCCACGTTGACGTCTTCACACACCAGCTGCAGGAGGAGATAAGGGAAGGGCGTGAGGCATGGGTCCAGAGAGGAGAGGATGGGGCTGCCTGGGCCTCCCTGGTCAAGGTTTGGGGAGGAGCCGTGCTGGGAACAGCCAAAGCTAAAGCAGGACTCGGGGTTCACTGTTGCTTAGGGAACGGAGGTCCCCTGAGATCTGAGGGTGCTATAGAGAAAACCAAAAGCACACAGGCAGGGGACAGGGGCCCAAGAGAACACATGGCAGCCCAAGACACGGTGGGAACACGTGAGAGACGGCCTCAGGATAGGGCAGCAGCCCAGGGCAAGGGCCTACGGCTGAAGGGGGCACACCGAGGCAGAGCTGAAGCCCCCCAGGTGCCCATCTGCGAGGCCAGCCAGGGAAGCTCAGGGGAGCGGAGGCCTCACCTTTGCCATCTGGACGACATTAGGGAACTCGGTGAGGCAGGAGATGGGGATGACATCATGGTATGTCCGGCACTTGGTCCTGAGAAGAGAAAGTCACATGGTGAAGGCCTGGGAAAGGAAAACGGGTACCCCACCCCCCACAAAGTAAGGCCAGAAAGGGGTGGACCACAGCGAGGACCAGAGGTGATGATGGGTATCAGGCTGACTCGGGTACTAACTTGCTGTGCAATCTCAGGCAAATCCCTGCCCCTCTCTGGGCCTTGATGAAGAGAGTGGGTCAAATGAGATGGGCTCTGAGATTCTAAGGCCTCAGCCCTTCCTGCCATCTCGGGACTCCCCCACCACCCTCACCTGAGCAGCAGCCGCAGGTGCTCTTGGTCCCCGATGACATCGTACTTGAGTGAGAAGACAAGGTGGCCGAGGGCAGTGTCCAGTGAGTAGTAATTGAAATGCTCCTGCAGTGGGAGGTGGGGTCCAGGGGAGTGGGTGAGGCTGAGCACGGGGCTTCCTGAAACCAGGCCAGAAAGCCAACCCACTCCCAGATTGGGGGCGGGGGTCCTTCGCCCATAGCAGGTGTTACGGCTGATAGCAGATCCCACGTCAGACAGACCGGCACTCAAAGCCCCCCTCTGCCACTGACCAGCTGGGCAGCCTGAGGAGGTCACTTGGCCTCTCTGTGCCTTGCTTTCCTAGTCTGCCAAGTAGGAGGGAACCCTATACTTTGATGGCGGCCAGGACTGAAAGGGACGAAGTGCCTGGCCCAGTTCAGTGAGGGTGGGTAGTAACACCGGATCTCTGGGTGCTCATCGAGTCGGGCCCATATTCGGACCTCCATGCCTGTCTTCAGCCTTGGCCCTTTTCAGGGCTGGGCACCCAGCAGGTGTTCAATGAGCAAAAGTTGATTGCCCAACCTGTGACTCTGTGGCCCCTGAAGCCAGGGCCCGTGAGAAACAGGAAGCGAAACATCGCACAACACACAGGGCGGCTGGCCAGGCAGGTTTCCGCCCTCCTGTCTCAGCTGGAGGAGAGGGCGCAGGGTTGGGAAGACACCCGAGGAGTATCAGGGGCGGCTGCTGCAGGGATGGCACCCCTAGAGAGGAGCCCAGGGCTGGCACCTCCAGGTGGGGAAGTCTCAAAGCCGAGGGCTGGAAGTTCAGGGAGACACCACCCAGCCTGGCCCCGGGCTCCCCCTGCCAACCCCAGCCCCAGCCCTAGCCCAAACTCTGGGAGTGGAGCTGGCTGCCTGGCCACACCCGCCCCAGGAATCATCCTAGAAGTAAATCCTGTTCAAACATGAACACCTGTGCTCAGAGGCCAGGAGCAGACAGAGGCAGGGGCCAGCGGACGTGCCCCATGAATCCGTAGCTCAGGGGCATTCTCAATGGACCCGGGGAAGAGTCCCCCAGCCTTGCCTGGGCACAAAGTGGCAGAAACCCCCAAATGCTTGACACTGTCCAGCAGAGAGGGAGTGGCACGCACTTGATAAGGAGGCACTCGGCAGGGAAGTCCAGGGAGCAGGGAGTTTCCCTGGACACCCCCAAGCCCAGAGGAGCCCCCGGGACACAGAGGGAGAGCGGGCTCAGGGTTCCAGAAAGTCAACGCCCAAAGTCATCATAACCTCCACCATCTGCCAGGATAGGGTCCAGTGTCTGAGCACCTGGCTGCTTCCCCCGTTACCCCACCTAGAGTCAGAAAGGGGCCCTGCCGTTCTGCCAGCCCTGGGGCTTCTCCCCTCAGTACTGCTAATCTGATCCTGGACATGAGACCTCTTCTTTTTTTTTTTGAGATAAGAGTTTTGCTCTGTCGCCCAGGCTGGAGTGCAGTGGCACCATCTCAGCTCACTGCAATCTCCACCTCCTGGGTTCAAGCGATCCTCCTGCCTCAGCCTCCTGAGTAACTGGGATTACAGGTGCCCAGCAACATACCTGGCTAATTTTTGTATTTTTAGTAGAGATGGGGTTTTGCCATGTTGCCCAGGCTGGTCTTGAACTCCTGACCTCAAGTGATCTGCCCGCCTCGGCCTCCCAAAGTGCTGTGATTACAGGTATAAGCCACGGCGCCCAGCCACCTCTTCTGACCCTTCAACCTGCACTTCTTCAGATCCTACTGCACTCAAGGTCCACTACCTTCATCTGTTCCTACCTTCATCTGTCACTTGTCACTCTTTCAACAAACTTTTCTGAGTGCCAACCATGTGTCTGGCACATACAGTATCCCCAGATCCTACCACCTGCCAGACCCAGCTGGGAACCTCTGGACAGCAGATGCCTAGGATGCAGGTCTCTCTCCACCTCTAGAGCTCAGCTGGGAAGTGGAATTCCATGCTGGGTTCTGGGTTTGTTCCCAGGCAAAGGCTCCTGAACCTGGCTTGCTGGTTTAGTCTCAGTCACGATGGATCCTCCCCTAACTCCACTGGTTAGCACCAGTGTCTCCCAGAGTCAGGCCAATGCCCAGGCCCAGACTGAGGTCACATAGCTTCCCAACCCCCAAGTAGTCACCCCCTCTTCCCAACACACACACACACACACACACAATGGCTAGGAGCATGATCTCTCCCGTGCATCTTAATGGAAGGTCAGCCAAAGCTGGTTCAATTCCCAGGCTTAGTCATTGTGTGACCTTGACGAAATCATTTACCTATCTGAGCTTCGGTTTCCTCTTCTGCAAAAACAGAATAATCCTGATATCACCAAGTAATTATGAAGACGTGACAACAGCTAACATTAACTGAGTATTTACCATGTGCCAGGCATGGTTCTAGAAGCTTTGCCTGTACTTTTATTATCCCCATTTTCACAGATGAGGAAAGCTAAATAGCTTACCCAAGGTCACACTATCAGTTAATGGAAAAGTCAAGATTCCCACACATGCCATGAGGCTCCAGAGTCCACGACACACTTCCCCATTTTGGCTCTACGCTGACAAAGAGACAGCACCCGGCCTGCAACCTGACACACACGTTCCTGGCACGGGACCTCCCCTCGGCTCCCTCAATACTCTGACAAGTGGTTGCTGGACAGGGTCCCTGTTCTGTGCTGGTGGCGGGGCAGGGGCTGCATCAGTCCATGACGTTACTGCTCCCCTAACTCCAAGTTGCCCGAAGGGAGGGGCTGAGTCTATTGTGTTGGCTGCTGTATACCTGGTGCCTAGAACAGGGCCAGGCACACGGCCTGTCCTCATTATTTGCCACCCCTGACTGAGCACTTACTCTGTCCCAGACGCCACTGTAAAGACCTGACAGATAACAGCTCACTGAAGCCTCACAGCAGCCTCATGAGGTGGGTATCATCACCACCAACCACCATTTTCACAGATTAGGAGATGAGGCACAGAGAAGTTAAGCGATTTGCCCGATGTCCTGTGTAGTGGCTGGCAGAGCCAGAATTCAAGCCCTGGCAGAGTCTCTGCCGTGAACCACTACGCCATAATGCTGCCTTTGCAATCAATGTTTGTTGAATGAACAAGAGATTCCGCCATGCGAGTTCCCTGGGGACTGGGAGTGTGTATGGTGGGAGCATGTTTACTCAGGGCTCTAGGACTGTCACCCAGCCCTGGCCCATGGGTTCTGCTCCCTCCCAGGCCTAGCCTCGAGTGGGGCTGAACCGTGACCCACCCCAGCCAGCCCCGCTACACCAGCCGGCCACCCACCTTGCCGAGAAAGTGCTTCCGGTAGATGCGGGCCGTGGGGTTGCACTCGAGCTTCACCTTGGTCGTGGGCGACTGCAGCGGCTCTGTCTCGGGGATGCTGGTGATTTCGTGGTTGGTGCCCTCAATCCAGTAGCCCCCAAACTGGGGCAGCAGGATGAGGGGGAAGGGTCCTTCTCGCCCCAAGACCTGAGGAGGGACTCAGCTGAGAGCCACCCCACACTGTACCCCACTGGGGACCCCAGGACACCCTCCCAACTCAGACCTGGAGCCACTTCTGTCATGGCTAAGGGATATGAGGGGACAGGCCAGAGGCTGTGTGGGCCCCAGGGTTCTGCTCTAGCCCTTTCCCTCAGCCAGACCCAGATAGTGCCGAGACCCAAGTCTCCAAGAGGGGGTGTGGGGGCAGATAGAGCTGGAGCATGACCTTGGCCCAGGAAGCTGGAACATTTGGCTCAGAAGGCCTAAGGTTTCAAATGGGCTCTGAGGTCTTGGGCCTGGAAATTAAGTCTCCAGCCTGCAGCAAGGCCCGCGGGCCAGGCTCCTAAGGAGGAGGACCTGTTTCCAGAAGCCCTGTGTAAGTGCCTCCTGGGCTTGGGTAAGGGTGGACACGGGGGTCTAGCCGAGTACCTCGTGCACGCTCGGGTAGGGAATGTAGTCCTCCTCTGTCTGCAAAACACAAACAGGGCAAGGGTCTCTCCATCTTTCCGTCCTCCAGGCCCCCCAGCGCTCGCCTCTGCTTGGCCAGCCTCAGGGCTCAGAGTGTGGATGGGGCCCTGGCCTCATCGCCTCTTACAGATGGGCACGGGCTGAGGCAGGCTTAGCGTGCTGAGTGCTGGCATCTTCTGGGGTTCTCTTTGCCTGGGGAAAGGAGGGCTCACTGCCTCCCCATAAGAAACCGCTGGACTGCCTGGAGGGCTTGTTAACATGGGTTGCTGCACCCCACCCTAGAGCTTTGGATGCAGCGGTCTGGGCGGGGTTGAGAATGCACATTTCTTACAGGCTCCCAGGTGGCACTGACTGCTGGTGTGAGGACCTCTGCCCTGAAGACAACATCAGGCTTACTGCCCATGCACCCTCCTCTAACCCTCACCCTGCAGCCCTGGGCCCACTCTACCAGGCCTGGTCTTCTAGGGTCTCTGGGGTCCCAAGTCACCAAGAACCATATGCTAAGAAAAGTGGGTCAAAACTAAGAGCCTCCCCCCTCATCTCCCTGGGTGCCCCGCCTCCGGTCAGTCTCCTCACCAGTGGCTGGGGGGCACCCAGGCCTGCCTCCCTATCACTCCCTCCCCATCCAGACAGCAGCTTCATGGGGCAGGAGCTCATAAGTCTCCTAGGGCCTGGGTTGGAGTCTTCCTGCAACTGCTGGTCATCACTGGTTTCAGGGAAAACATTTGGCAGCAGCTGTCTTTGAGAGATGAGGGCTTTGAGAGATGAGAGTTTGGGGCGGGGACGCCTGGAGAAGCAGGGGGAGTCTGCAGCGGTGAAGAAGACAGAGAGGAGGAGCTAGAAGAGAGGCCCCAGCCCTCTAGCAAGAGAGGGGTTCTCCTCATCACAGAACTCCTAGAGGGCAGGGGCTGGGTCTACCCCGCTCGCGGCTGTGGCCCCGGCACCTGGCACACTGTAAGACTACTTCCTGAAAGGGGATGGATTTCCTGCTTGATGGGCAGTGGTGGCAGCACTTCCCAGATCCCCTCCACCCCCTAGAGAGGGAGGCAGACTGCCAGGCCCACCTACTTTGAGGGGCGGCGGGAAGGAGCAGCGTTGTTCATCCATCCTGCTTCCCTGGAAGAGAAGGCAGCACTGTTACACTCTCCCAGGCCCGCCGCCAGGCGCTGCCTCCCCTCCCCAGGGCGTGCAAGGGGAAAGCCCTAGGAGGTGGGCCACGAAGATTGGGGTACTCCCAGGGCAGGGTGCTAGCTGGCTGGGGGCCCTGGGCCTCTCTGAAGGGCTGGCTGTCCTGGTAGTGACTGGGGCTGGAAGCTGGCAGCCTCAGGGAGGGCTGCGGACTCTGCGGGAATGCACGTGCCGCTGGGGTGGGGGCAGGGGAGGTGCACACGCCACTGTGTGAGCTGGTGGGGGCTGTTATCTACACAGATATGTGTTGAGGGAGAGAGGGGGAGGGAGAGGCAGAGATGAGACAGAAAGACAGAGAACTAGGAGGCACTGGAGAGAGAGAGACAGAAAGAGAAACAGGAGGCATCTAAGTTGAGAGAGTATTCAAGGCACTCCCACCCCAGCACCCCCTGCCCACCTCCCAGTGCATACCTATGTGAAAAGCAGACGAGGCTGGGGGGTGGAGGGTGTAAGGGTAATACCTCCCACTCCTGCAGCACAGTCTCTGGCTGACAGGCCCCCAGCGTCTGTCCCCTCCTCCAGCTCCATTCCACCTGGGCCCCCCACCGCAAAGCCTGTGGTGTCTCTCACTGGGTGAGGGGCAGTGTGTGTCTGTGGGGTGGGTTGATGATCTGACCCCAGCCCCGTTGCAGTTCCACACAGGGATGGGAGCTGGGAGCCTAGATGGAGAGGGTTGGGCATCCTCTACCCTGACCTTCAGACAGAGGATCCTGGATAATCAGTAGCCACCATCTTCTACTGGCGTGGCCTGTCCTCAGAGAGGTGAAGGGCTGGAGATGCAGCAAGGGCCCCCCAGCCCCAGCCCAGCCAGCTCTGTGGCTCCCTAGAACAGGCCACAGAGCCATCCTCACCTGCATCTTTTCAATCATCTCAAATAGATCTGTGTTCTGCAACAGAGATAGAGGAGAGCGAGGTCAGCTGATCCTGCCAAGCCTCAGAGGAGCCTCCACCCGCCCCGGCCCTCCGGGTCCCACCAGCTCTGATCAGTGATCGAGGCACCTGTCTGAGCAGCAAGTGGGAGTGGCGGGAGCACTGTGGGAGGGGGCTCTGTGTGGGAGACCCGCGTAGTCTGGTCAACTGCCAAGTGAGGTGAGCCCAGAGCCCAGGGCCCAGGGCCAGGGCCACCCACCCACTCAGTCCTGCTCCCTGACAGGCTGCTACCCTTGGGGAGGGACAGGTAGCCCCAAGTCCCGGCCGCAGAGACGAGCCCATCCTGGATCCCCAGGAGGGGTCTGTGCTTCTCCCCACCTCTCCCGGAAGGGGGCAAGGCTCAGTCAACCAGGCCACAGCCCACTGCTCAGACAGCCCACCCCTCTCCAAGTAGAGTGAGCTGGGGGCGCTTCAGAGGAGAGGACACTGGGATGTCCACCGGCCCAGCACCTGTGCATGAACCAGCTGAACCCTCACATGCTCGAGCTAGCCTCTCCCGAGGTGAGCCAGGGCACACGCAGAGTTAATCCGGTGTCTGCCAGCTGCGCTTGGCAGCCCTGGCCTCTCCAGCGCCAACTCCGTGAGCCTTCCTGGAAGGCGGCATCCATGCCGGCTGGCCCGGCTCAGGGCTGGGCCTGGGAAGCCCCCAGAGTCTCCAGGATGGTGACCCTCCCCCTGCCCCTCCAAGGCTCAGCTCAGGCGGCTCCTGTTGACACATGTGCTACGGAGTTGTACACCAGGAAGCACGCACACTCTCTCTCTCTCTCTCCCCCCATCTCTCTCCCTCCCCTCCTGCTCACACACACAGAAGCCTGCACAGCAATATTTAAAGTCCCACTGCACTCTATACATGTTTCATGTACCAAGAAAACAACACACACAAACACATACGATGGGGACTGTGCACAGTGATTCTTAGAGCTATATACTAACACACAAATATACACGTTGGCGTTCTGAGTTACACAGGAGCACATCCATTCACACACATGCAGGTCCAAGTACCAGGAGAGACACACACACAAATGCAAACCCATACCTACACGGGTCTGCACACCAGTAACTGCACACAAAGCTACAGTAACACCACAAACCACTCTCATGTGTGAGAACAAGAGGCATGACAACACACAGCCACAGAGGCAGGCGGGTGTGTCCAGGCTGACCCAGACGCAGCCCCACTCACAGCTACAAGCCCTGCCTGCCTCGGCAGGGTCACATAACAACAGTGAATGAGACTCAAAAGGTATCCAGCAACAGCTGGGGTAGATAATCCCCAAGGATGAGGGACACGGTCTGAACCTCACACAGCCCTCACCTGCACACACACACAGAGCCCTGGGAAAGGTCACAAGATACAAGCCCGTGTAAATCTGCACGCCGTGAGGCCTGCCCATAGAGGCAAGACCCACCTTGTAAAACCCACCACAGGAGTCCATGGGACACCCTGACCCATGGTCCCCTATGGTCACACCCAACACCTCTGCATTTGAAAGCGACAATTCCGCAGGCAGTTACAGCAGAAACCACAGACACACACCTGAAGTCCAGGCAGACAAACATGCCCGTCAACACAACACACTGTATGACAGCAACTTTGGCTTCTGTGACCAGGTCAGCCACACAATCTCAGCTGGGCATGGCTCCAAAGAGTCACAGTAATGATGGGTGCATTAATGTCCCCCATTAAGACACCCCACTCAGGGTGACCAAACGTAGCCAGGAACACTCTAATAAGCTTTGTTGCACTGGGAATCAGTCACATAAACACTGACACATGGTCCTGTCACCCAGAGTGTACACACAGCAACAAGCAACACCCACAGCTACAGCCTCACAGGGAGCAGCAGACGCCCTGACACATGCGAGGGCTCTGAGAGATGGGGCCCAGATGGGGGGTGCCCCACATGCCAGCACCACCACAAAGTGGCCCTGGAGCCCCCCAAACGGGGCAGGGGCAGGGTAAAGTGGTCCCGACGGTAGCACGCGCCCACACATATCCTGCGGCTGCAGCCCAGAGCTACAGTGCCACTCAGGAGGCCACTGCAAGAGCCCCAGGGTCCGGGACCCCAGGGTAGGGGTGTGCCCCGTGGCCGTTGTCAGCCCAGAAGCTCACACGCCCACCATGATGGAGCCTTGCGCGCCCGCCCTGGCTGGGGCAGAGCCGGCCCGGCTCCTCAGCAGTTGGGGTGACCCAGCCCCGGGGTCCCTCCGCCACGCCGCCCCGCCGCCCCACCCGGGTCCTCACCTGCCAGCCGGCCCCCGCGGGCAGCGAGCCCCTCCGCGGACGGCCGGGGGGCGCAGGGGGCCGCGGCTGTGCCATCCTGAGCCCGGCCCGGCCCAGCCCCCGCCCAGGCGGCACTTCAGCTGGCCCGGCCGGCTCCCGGCCCGCGCGCGCCCGGGTCCGTGCCCCACAGCGCCGAACTCCGCGCTCCCGGCTCCCGGCGGCAGCGCTGCCTGCGATGGGCTAGCCCCGCGGACGGGCCTGGAGGGGGCGGGGCGCCAGGTACGGGCGGCGCGGCGCGGGGCGGGGCGGGGGCGCTGAGGCCACGCCCCCCGGGGGCGGCCCGGCCCGCGGCACCGGGACGCTGCGCCTGCGCGCTCCAGTCGGAGCGCTAGATGCTTTGGGTGCCTCGGACTCCCCGCCGGGGGCCGCCCGCTCGGCTCTCCCCAGCGCGCCCCCACCTCACCTTCTCCATCTTCCCAGGCTCTGGATACCCCGCCTGAGGGCATCAAGGACGGGGGTGGGTTACCTTGCAGACAGAGGGCTTTTCCTGAGCACCTACTTAATGCTGGGTCCTTCGCATGTGTCGTAATCTCGTCACAGCCCAATGTCATCTCCATTATACAGATGAGAAACCGGTTGCAAGAGGTGAAATAGTTTGCCCGAGACCACACAGTCAGGAAGAAGTCAAAGTGGAATCCAGATAAAGACCCGGTGCTACTCTTTGGGATCTCTCCCTTTTCCTCCTCCTCTCCTCCACCCTGCTTCCCATGCCTGACAGTGGCTGGCTTGCCCCGTCCCTTCCCCCGCCCTAGCTGCTCCAGATCCTGGGGTAGATGGCCAAAGCACCTAGGGAGGGGCTGCCAGGCCCGTGGTATGGAGGAAAGGGCCCAGATAGATTTTGGGACATGTGGATACTAGCTACAACTTGCTGAGTGGCCTTGAGTGAGTCCCTGCCTCCTCTCTGGACCTCAGTTTCCCCATCTGTAAAATATAAGGCCTCTGTAGGCCCTTCCAGCTGACTCTGCACTGTGTCCCTGGCCTGGTATAGCCGTACAGCAGGGACAGGGACAGGGCCTTGCTTCTGCTTCCTCCAGACAGATGTTGGGAACACAGCAAAGGCTTCCTGAACTGTGGCCAAGGAGACACAGCTGCTTTGGATGTTGCGGAGGCAGGGCTGCCCACCAGCTCAGAGCCATACCTCTGTTCAGCTTCCTGAAAGAGCTGCCAGCAGCTGCCCACCACCCTCCAGCCCCAGAGCCAAGGGCTCCTGGAAGGAAAGCACTGTGCCCTCCCTTTCCCCCTAGCCCTGGCCTTGAATCAGGCTTGGGCCTGGAGAGCCAGCAGGAACTCTGGAGATGTGTGTTCCAGATACGGTGTAGCTTTGGTTTTAATAATTAACAACAGCAAATATTGATTTATGCAGCCACTTCCAGGCCTGAACACTTCCGGGCACCCACTGAAATCCAGCCAGAGAAACATCCATTCCCACACTGCCCCCGGGGGAGGCGAGACCGGCTCACAGCACCAGAGATGGCTGTGTGCCAGGTGGTGTGGAAGGTGTGTGCACATATGCGTGCAGCCATGTGTGCGTGCATGTGAGACTCCACAACCGGATGTGGCTGTATATACGTGGGCACACTGTCTTTCTGTGTGTGTATGGGAATGCCTGGGCATGGGAATTTGTGTTTGGACATGTGTGTCTCATGCATGTATACATGTGCAAGTCTCTGAATATATTTACAGACCCCTGGCTGTGGCTGTGTGTTTTGTGTCTGTAACTATGTCCCCGTATGAAGGTGTGGGTAGGCTGTGTACGTATGTGTGTGCAGGTTTCTGAATCCCCGGGTGGAGAAACCCCTGTAGCGGGGAGGGAAGGAGGGTCCTGGGTAGCTCGATGCCTGTACAAATGTGGGGCCTGAAGGGAGGAGAATGTCCCTTCCGGGTGCCCTGTCCAGCCCTGGGAATGTAATGATGCTGATAAGAGCTCAACTTCCTAATTTCTACTTTCCAAAGTACTTTCACCCAATTGCAAGCTGGCAAGGTGGGTAGAGAAGAAACTGTCACCTGTTTTACAGATGAGGAAACTGAGGCCCAGAGAGGGGCAGGGATTTGCCCACTGGCAGAGGAAGGCCACCTGCCCTTCAGACAGAAGCCATCAATGTTATGAATGTGCACAGAGCTAGGGGCATCGGGCGGGGGAGGATGGAGAAGATGTCACAGGCCTGGCTTCCCTCAGCCCAGCATCGGCTTGCTGGAGACCCCAGATGAATCATTCAGTCTCTCTAGCCCCTAGCTTCCTCTCCTGTCAAAGGAGGATGATCCACAGACTCTTGATTCTGAGGTGGGGGTGGGCTGTCGGGAAGGGGAGGTTCGGAGCCCACTCTCTGAGCTGTGTTGGCACAAACGGAGGCTTCTAGCCAGACTGGGTGGAAGCCAGGAAGCCTGAGGACAGGCAGCTTTTCAATAATCCGAGAAGGCCAACCCCAGGCTGTCTAGCAGGCAGGGCCCACGGCGATGGCCTGCGCTCTCTCTCGTCTCCTGATGGGAAGACTGAGGCCCAGGGAGGGGAAGCTGTGGCCCAAGGGCACACAGCCGTTGGTGAGAACCCAGGGCTCCTCCTGAGATACTCAGGGGGAGAGGGACTGGGAGCTTCATTCATGAACCCAGCTGTCAAGTGAGGGCTGCCATTGAGCCTCTCCCTTCCTGCCAAGCCCCGGATCCACATGCCCCAGTCTTGGGCTGTTGCCCAGACAGAGAAAACAGGAGTCGGTCTCAGGAACCTCCTTCTGCTGCTCCCAGCAGCCCTACGTGGGACCCCCATGGAGGTGGTGGTCCCACACATGGACACCATTCCTTGGCCATCTGCCCTCCCAGCCTAGGCAAGGTGCCTGGCCTTTATTCCAGGCCAGAGCTCTCGGAGAGGAGCCTGGTGGATCTTGCCTCTGCTATTTTCTGGCTGTGTGACCTTGGGAAGACCATTTTACTTCTCTGAGCTCCTGCATCCTCAACTAGAGAATGCCTACTACCCAAGGTTTACTAAAAGGACCAGGTGGCATGAAGTCTGTGGATGTGCTTTAGAAACTGCAAAAAGTACTGCAAAAGTGAGAACTTATCACCCCTGCATCAGAGAGGCCCTAACACCAGGCCCTCTGGTGAGACAGCTTGCATCCGGTCGTGGCCCCACCACATCCAACCTGAGTTGGGCAAGTGACTGAACCTCTCTGAGCCTCAATTTTCTCATCTGCAAAATGGGACTGATTATAGTAGCTATCACATAATTCAAGGATGAGATGAAATACTGCAAATAAAGCATTAAATACTCATTTGGCACACAGTAAGTCTCAATAAATATTAGCGGTTATTTCTGCTATTTGATGTTCTGCATACGTTGTTCAGTTATCTGTTGCTTTACTGGACTGTGGCTCCTTGAGAGCAGGATCTGTATCAGATTGGTTTCTGGTCCCTTGGCACCCAGCACATGGCTTGGCATGAAGCAGGCACTGGTCAAACATTTGATTTTAATGATAATGATAGGGGCTCGTTGACAGGGCTCTCACTCTGTGTCGGATGCTGTGCCCGGGCCGCCCTGTCTGTACTTTGCAGTAATCTTCACAATGACCCTGTGAAGTGGGTCCTCTCATTGCGCCTAGTTTACAGATGAGGAGACTGATGGTGACGTTGATTGTAGAGATGATGAAGATAGCTGGGGGGCTGGTTTATTCCCAGCTGTTTTGCTTAGATTTGCCCTAAGCCCTTCCCCACAACAGTCTACAGACCCAGGTTCAACCTTTGCAACTGCAACAGGCTCACCCAGGGCTCAGGAGTGGCAACCCCTTAGGAGCTAAACCCCATCAGCATCTGCCCATTTTACCTTTGCCCAAAAGTCATTCGTGGGCCTTTCCCAGCCCTGGGCATGTGTCGGAGGTAGGGGGCAGACCAGGGGCCGTAGGTATGGAGGGGGACACTTACCTTAGGGTAGAGTGAAGGAGTATAGGAGGGAACTAAGTTCACTCGTGACAGGTCTAGTTCCTGAGGGAAGCGCTGGTTCTGCCCATCACTCCTCCTGGAAGAGAAAGAGTCTGAGGTCAGGGAGAGCCCCAAGCCAGGAAATTTGGGAACTCTGGGAGAGTCACTCTCAGAGCTGGGGGATGTGAGGGGGTTAGATTTCATGGAAGAGAGGGTCATGGGTTCCCCAAAAGGAGGGAGGGGAGGGGCTTCGTGAGCAGGGCTGCCACACAGGCTCTCCTTCCCTGGATATCAAGAGACATGGACAGGGTCTCTCCCCAAGCTCTCCATTAGGCCTCCAGCCAAGCAGTGACCTACTCTGAAGATGAGTAGACTGAGGCAGGTGTACTGAGGGTTGCTGTGGAGGGTGAGCTTTCTGGACTAAGCAGGGTGCTCCCGCCTCTACAATGGACTCCTCCCTGAGCCTCTGGGAGTAGCCGCCTTGGCACTGAGAGGCTACCGGGGCTACCACTATTATGAATGACAGTGACCATAACTGACACTCATTGGGCCTACTATATGCCAGGCCCTGTGCCGAGCCCTCGTTCCAGGCCTGAGGGCATGGCCTCCTCATCACTCTGGTATTCTCACTTTACGGACAGGACCCAGCTGTGCACAGAGGTCACATGGCTGGCCGGCAGCAAAGCTAGCATCTGCGTGAGACCTGCCTGACTCGAAGCCCGGACTCTCTGCCCACACCACACCCTTCCCTGAGGAAAGAAAGCAGGTCTGGTGAGGGTGAAGTCAGCTCCTGTCACCCTAAAAAGCCTGCTGAGGCCACCTCTGGGGCAGGGAGAGGATATGCCCAGTGGTTCCTGGGATCCAGGGGACCTGGGGCTGGGCAAGCAGGCCTGGCTTGTGCTGCTGCCTTGGGCCACCCTGACGTGGCTGCACCTCCGCTCAGGTCCCATCAAGAGAGGCTGGTCCCTCAAGGGTGACTCAGATGATCGCTGGTGGCCTACAGCAGGCTTGAGTCAGGCAGAGCTAGGCTGCCACACCCCAAGAGGGGAAGGACCCGAAAAAGTCTGGCCCAGGAAGAAGACCGAGAAAGCTCTGAGCCTCCCTTCTTCTTTTTTTTGTGACGGAGTTTTGCTCTTATTCCCCAGGCTGGTGTGCAAATGGCTTGATCTCAGCTCACCACAATGTCCGCCTCCTGAGTTCGAGCGATTCTCCTGCCTCAGCCTCCTGAGTAGCTGGGATTACAGGCATGCACCACCATGCCCGGCTAATTTTGTATTTTTAGTAGATACGGGGTTTCTCCATGTTGGTCAGGCTGGTCTTGAACTCCCGACCTCAGGTGATCCGCCCGCCTCAGCCTCCCAAAGTGTTGAGATTACAGGCGTGAGCCACTGTGCCCGGTCTGAGCCTCCCTTCTAATTCCACTCAGCCCAGCTACTCCAGCAGGAGAAATGGTCCAGAGGAACCATCCACAGCCCCACTTATGCACTAGAGGCCTCTCCACCTCCCAGGAGTGATGGCATCTTACAAGAGGGGTCTGCACTGGCCAGTGCTTGACCCAAAAGGAAAGATATGGTGGCAGTGGCATTTCAAGCCTGTGGCATCAGTGTAGGGGAGAAAGTCTCAGGCACTGACTGGCTAGGTGAGCTTGAGTTAGTGACACAGCCTCTCTCAGCCTCAGTTTCCAAAAACATTCATTGCAGAGCCTGGGCAGCTCATGGGAATTCACTCAATAATACTTTCACATCATTTGTTCATGGTAAACTCTGCCCAAGTTTCACTGTTTGTTGAATGACTGGAATGAACGAATGAAGGTTGGGGGGTCACTGAAGGATTGTGAGCAAAGGAATGTCCCTATGCGCAGGTTCCTGCATATTGCAGGGTACACTGACATAGGGAGAGTCTGGAGTGGGAGGGTGGGGACTAAAGAGAGGTCCATAGAAATGGTTACAGGCGGGCCGGGTGTGATGGCTCACGCCTGTAATCCCAAAACTTTGGGAGGCCAAGGCAGGCGGATCACCTGAGGTCAGGAGTTCGAGACCAGCCTGGCCAACCATGGCCAGTATGGTGAAACCCCATCTCTACTGAAAAAAAAAAAAAAAAAAAATACAGGCCGGGTGTGGTGGCTCACGCCTGTAATACCAGCACTTTGGGAGGCCGATATGGGCAGATCATGAGGTCGAGAGATCGAGACCATCCTGGCCAACATGGTGAAACCCCGTCTCTACTAAAAATACAAAAATTAGCTGGGTGTGATGGCGTGCACCTGTAGTCCCAGCTACTTGGGAGGCTGAGGCAGGAGAATCTCTTGAACCTGGGAGGTGGAGGTTGCAGTGAGCCAAGATTGCGCCATTGCACTCCAGCTTGGCTACAGAGTGAGACTCCATCTCAA